>NW_026727472.1:0-31737 GCF_029784015.1 Lycium ferocissimum
GTGACATATGATTTGGTATGGTTTGTTCGTATCATTGTGGTGGCATAGATCGGATTATGGAATGGGCCAGATTGGGGATTAATTGCTCTGCCTAGGTTCAGAATTTGGATTTGTGATTATTGTTGCGGTTCACTTTTACGCGGGTGCATAAAAGCTACTAAGAGGTTGTTGGTGCTCTAATTGGAATTTAGGTTTTTAGTGTCACCACCTAATTTATTAAGGGAACTTAGGGAAATCGAGTAAGAGCGTTTATCAAACAAGAGATAAATCTTTTTTAAACAAAAGTTAGAGGTAAGGGTTCTGGTGATCCTCTAGGGAAGTGTTACACCTCGAAAAAAAATTTGTTAACATGTAGTGAATAGACTAACGAAGGGCACGAAGTATACGATGTCTTGGTAAGTAAGAAATAACATTTTATGATTTTAAATAAGATTTCAAAGACATTCGAGGTAGGAGACGGAAGTTGCCAAGAAAGGCAAGGTATATGCTATGTATCGGAAGATGATTTACGAGTAATGAGTTAATGATGGCTTAATGATGCCTTGGAGAAGGGTTATAATGTCTCTTAGATTGTTAATGAAGTGTTAAACAAGTGTTAAGAAGGTTCCATAAGGATTGGAGATCAAACGAGTCGACGAGAAAGAGTTCGGGAAGACTGGGCATTATACGGCCCAACATACTGGCCGTATAAAACATACTGGCCGTATGTTAGGCCGTATGTTATGACCAGAATGGGTCCTTCACTGGACCAGATCTACGGCCATACATACGGCCAGTATAATTTATACGGCCAGTATGTTGGTCCGTAGAATCTGGTCGGGACAGCTTCTAAAATTAATATAAGGACCCCATCCCATTTAATTCATTTCATTTCTCCTCTCCACACTTCAAGAAAATTCTAGAGAACTCTTCACTCTTCATCCACAAGAACTCAAGAGAGATTTGTGATTAACTTCATCAAACCAACAAAATCAAGTGTATGAAACTCATTGAAGTTCATCCAAGCCAAGAAATTCCAATGGAAGTGAACTAGGGTTTTGGTGTAAGAGGAGTATTTCCGCTCAAGGCTTATTCCTACACTATCTAAGGTAAGTTTTATGATATTTTCATGTTGTTTAAGGCAATGATAGGTTGAAAGACTTAGATTATGGAAGGAGATAGAAAATGGGTCACAAATATGAGAATAATGAGATTTTGAGTAGTAGTTTGGCATGAGTCATGAATATTGATATGTTGTGATTGTAAGTATGTTATAAATGACATTTAGAACATGGGATAACATTATATGAGAAAACGTAATAGTGAACTATGACCATAATTATGGAGGAATTGAAGTGAAATTGTGAAATGTGGATAATGTAGATGAATGATGATTGTGGCTTATAATATTGTGAATGTTGTTATAGAAGTTTGGGAGTTGATATGGAATATGGGGAAAGTTGTATAAAAAAAGGAATCTTTGCCCAATTTTCTCTAGCTTTAGTAAGCACGTTCTTATAATCGATTAGCTAATGTTAATACAAACTTTCTTGAAGGTAGAAACGCGAGCATCAAAGGAGAACGATCAAATGATATAATAGCTAAACGAAGGAGGTATGTAAGGCTAATCCTTTCCTTTTATGGCATAACTCCTATGGCATGAATCCTCCTATTTCTCCATGATCTTCCTAAATAAAGGAAACTATGAGTCCATAGGATCAGAACTGAGCTATATATGTATAAGCTAAAGAAAAGAGATACGATACGAGCATGATAATGATGATGATGAGTTTAAGTACAAAGAATCTTAAAGTGAGGTACGATGTCCATGAGGTTAATGATCCTAAGTATAGTTCCATTGATGATTTTCCTTATGTGCACTCACCTTAAAATGTCAGTCCCTTCAAGGTGAGATATGACGATTATGATCACTCCATAACGTAGTCGAGGGTTCACGACCTCATGTCACCCTGACATAGCCATGGTTACCTTCAAGCTTTAATGTATGTTTAATGATGAATGTATGATGATGCTAAGTTTATGATAAGGTTATGAAATGCCTATGAGATGTATGATAATGATAAGTTTATGTTGACTATATGATGATACGATCCCACCGTGCCTAATTAGCTGGGCATGTCACCGCCAAGGCGGGATGAATATGATTCCACCGTGCTTAGATTGCCAGGCATGTCACCGCTAAGGCGGGCTGCTATGTTTACACCGAGCCTAGAGGGCCGGGCATGACACCAGCAGTGGGTGCATATGATGGTTGGACGCGGGTTAACGATGATGGTATGTATGATATGGGGATGTATGTGCTATGATGATATATTTAATACGATTCTATATGACATATGTATGAAATGCATCCATTCTGAAAGGTTAAGCAGGTTATATCTTCATCTTATGTCTTATGATTTCTCTATTATATTCATTTCATTCATGCCTTACATATTCAGTACAATGATCGTACCGACTTTCGTTTTCTTTGGACGCTGTGTTCATGCCCACAGGTAGACAAGGAGGTGATCCAGACTCGTAAGAGCTACTAGCAGAGTTGAGAGCACTCCATTTATCACGACCCAATCGGAGGGCCGCGACGGGCACCCGGTGCCAACCCACCCGGGAACCTCTTAACGTACTTTCACATTTACATCTAGGTGAGCTACATAGCTAAATCATGCTTTCCATCAATTATTCATACTAATTCCATTGGGCAACAATTCATTTATATCAACATCGACAACTATACCTACAACAATGTACATAAGCGGACGAGGCTAACAAAATGATATCCAAAATATAGGCCGACAAGGTCAAATACATCTAACTATATACACATGTCTACGAGCCTCTAAGGGGAGTATGTCATATCATATAGGTGGGACAGGACCCTGCCATGCCCATAAATATGTACACAAAAGAATGAATACCAAAAGCTATAGCTCCGAATGAAATGGAGCTCCGCTATGTAGTCACACAGTAATGAAGCTATGGATCAAGTGTCTTTATTTTTTTGTGGGCATGACGCAACGTTCACAAACAAAAGGACGTCAGTACAAAGAATGTACTGAGTATGTAAAGCATGATCAACATCATTATGAAAGCATAATAAACAACATATGAAATAGCATTGGATGGGAGATAGTAGTATCATCGTCATATAGTATCATCGTCATAACACTTACTTGCTTTTCATAGGGACATTCCATTTCTATTGCGTATCTGTGTACATACATCCATATCCGTATCCGTATTCGTATCCGTACTCATTTACATTTCGCATCCATTTTCGTATTCTTAGTCATATTTCCATTTATACCCGTATTCATCTACATATTCATATTCATATTCATATCATATACATATCATATACATAGCATACCCGACCATGAAGGTTCAGTGTTTCACATACACGGCCATACCAAGGCTCGTGGTCATACATACTGGCCCTACCAAGGCTCGGGGTTATCCGTACTAAGCTGGCAGTGGTGCGCGCGCATTATATATATATATATATATATATATATATATATATATATATATATATATATATATATATATATATATATATATTCTATATCGTCCGTATAACATAATAAGCCATACATAGGCACATATACATAAAAGCCCATAAGCATCATTACTATTGTCGTTCATTACATCTATCCCTAGGGGATTACTCATCATATAAGGAATTTAGTACAATCGTAACATATCGAGAATCATGAGCTTGGTAGCTTTTAGAGATCGAATCATTTGGAGGACATCATAGGCTCATAGAAGAATAGATATTTGGCCAAAGAACCATGCCTTATGAAAAAAGAGTTAGCCTTACATACCTTTCCGTATAACTATTCTATCACTTGCACGTTCTCCTTCAATGCTCACGTTTCTACCTTCATTGGAGTTATACTATCATTAGAAAATCGATAGCTTAGCATACATGACTAAAGCTAGAGAAAATTGGACAGCATCTCCTTTATCTATACGACTTCCTCCATATCATATATCAACTCCCAAACATCAATAATAACATTCACAACATCATAACAATGGTCTCTATTCACCTACGCTATCCTTACTTCTCAATTCACTTCCAATCATCCATATCCATGGTCATAGCACACTATTCCATTCATTCATATACAATGTCTATCCCATGTTCTTAACATCATTTATAACATAGCCATAATCGCAACATATCAAGAATCATGACTCAATCCAAACTATTACTCAAAAATGACACTATTCCCACATTCATGACCCATTTTATGTATCCTTCTACAATCCAAGTGTTTCAACTTTCCAATACCTTAAACAACATGGAAATACCATAAAACTTACCTTAGATGGTGTAGGAATGAACCTTGGGTGGAAACACTTCACTTGAGCAAAACCCTAGTTCCACCTTCACTTGGATTTCTTATCTTGGATGAACTTTAATGAGTCTCTTACACTTGATTCACTTAGTTTGACGAAGTTGATCACTAATATCTCTTGAATTCTTGGGGGAGAAGTGTGGAGAAGTATTCTAGAGAGAAGGGGTGTGAAAGGGAAATGAAATGAATTAACATTGGACCCCTTATTAATACACAAAATCTGTCCCGACCAATTTCTACGGACCAACATACGGTCCGTATAAATTATACTGACCGTATGTCTGGCCGTAGATTTGGTCCAGAGAGGGGTGCTAATCTGGGCTGATTATACGGTTGAACATACGCCCGTATGTTTTATACGGCCAGTATGTTTGGCCATATAATGCCCAGTTTTTCGAAGTTCGTTCTCGTCGACTCGTTTGATCTCCAATCCTTATGGAACCTTCTTTACACTTGTTTATCACCTCATTAACGATCTAAGGGACGTTATAACTCTTCTCCAAAGCATCATTAACTTGTTACTCGTAAATCTCTTCCGATACTTATCGTATGCCTTGCCTTTTCTTGGAAACTTTCTTCTCTTACCTCGAACGTCTTTGAAATCTTAATTAGGGTCATCAAATATCATTCCTTACTTATTGCAATACCGTATACTTCGTGCTCTTCGTTAGTCTATCCACCGTGCATCAACGAAAAATTTTCCGAGGTGTAACATTCTTTCCCCCTTAAGAACATTTGTCCTCGAATGTTAAGCACTCGGGAATTCTATGAAAATTTTGCCAGAGTTTCCCCTGTAATATGGGACTACCATCTTGTTACAATAGCCCATAATAACTGTTACACCCCGTATCTTTGAAGAGCACTTATCAAATTTGAAATATAAGTACGTTGAGTTATGGTTAAGCAAAACCACTTTGGAATATACGAAGCAAGCATTATTAAGTATATTTAATAAGTGAAGGATCTATATAAGATATACTGGAATATTTATAAGGAAATGAGTGGAAGAAATGAAGTAGTACGACTTTGAAGAAAGGATGGGTAATGTTTTGTGTGAAAATTTTGGTCCAACTTGGGGGACGAATATCTCTTAGCATATGAAGTGTTTTGAAGTGAAACAAAAGCCTAAAATGAATTTCGTCGAGTCTAGTTTCCAACACAACAAACCGCTCATTGATAGGACATCGGAGTAGAGAATTATGGACGTTACAAGTTCAGCTGATAGAGCAGAAACACGTGCTACAGCCCTACTACAGTAACCGAGCTGCTACAGTAAAATGCTACGCTTGAACCCAGCCCGAATTTGACCCCTATAAAAAGGGTAATAACCCTCTTTTATCACCAGATTTCAGCCCAGAAATTTCCAGAAAATTGAAGAGAGAGAGAGGAGATCACAAAGTAAGCAATTTTCAAGTGACGGAGTATTAATCGAAGCTCGGATAAACGCATGGATGTGATTCTAGTATGATTTTGCGGTGGATTCAAGGTGGATATTGAAGATATCGCTGTTTTAACAAGAATAAGGTATGAATCTCCTATTATTAATGTTAATTTTGGTTTATTTACGGAGATAAAGTCGTTAAATAATTGTATAGCGAGTTGGTTGGTTGTGAAGAATTGGATAAGGGATGTTTTATGGTACATATTGGTGTTGGAAATGATGTTATTATCGTTGTTGTTGTTGTTGTTGTTGTTGGTTGCCGAATTGTGACTTCGGGCTAGGCATATAAACAGGGGAGATGCTGCCCAATTTTCGGCAGAATATAGAATAGTTTGATTTGAAGCTTGGAACAGGTGTGCCATAAAGAGGCTAACGTTAGTATAAATCCTCTTAAATGTAGACTTACGAGCTCGGACGCATAAGCGTAGCCAATAGGAGGTTGAACAGGTATGTTAAGGCTCGTCCCTTTCTTTCAAAGGCATGATTCCGATGTTATGACTTCATAAATGTTTCCATATCTTCCTTGTTTTCAAAGTTAGATTTTTCGACTCAAGGCATAATTCCTTTCCTAATAATTCATAAATGTTTTCCAAAAATGTTCGTATTTTCTAAATCGAGAGATTTATGGCTCGTGAGCTCTTATGATAACAACGATGAACTGTTTTCTAGACAATGATGATGTGAAAGATGAGAATATTTTCCTACGATGATTATGATGATGATGATTCCGTGTTTAAAGGTTCCAGTTTACGATTTCAATAACGATATAAAAATGTTGCATCTATTTCTTGATTTCTCAATTTATTCATGGATGATGACTATTTTTTTTTTTTTAAGATTCCAAAGTATATGAATTGACGCCTTATGAGATTTATGACCCTATTCTATGTTTTCTCTTGATGCTATTCTTCATTGATAGTCTCACCTTATAATAATTGTTCCTTTTTGAGACAAAGCGACCATGATTATTCCATAATATAATCGAAGTCATTCCGACCTTACGTCACTCCGATAGAACATAACTTTCCTTGGGCTCTCCGCATGCCGCTTATATGATATATGTATATGATATATGTATATGTAAATGGGGAATATGGGAAAAATGGCCAGAGCGTTATATACGCGTAACCACCTGATCAGTTGGTATAATATGATCTCATCCCAGACGCGGGATGCCCGGACACGGACATATGTGGTTAAATGGATTGGAGCCGACGCCTCGGAAATATGATATGTTCTATTTTTTATATATATAAAAAAGAAATGTTTTTCAAAAGAAAGATAGCATGCATGGCATCCGCCCTAAGAGGCACTCACATGTCAGTTGTTATTCTTTTACCTCACGATATGCTCTATATTTCCATTACATTATTGTTCATACTTTACATCCCTTATTATATTACTATTCATGCCTTACATACTCGGTACATTACTCGTGCGCGACGTCCCTTCTTGCGGACTTTGTGTTCATGCGCGGGATCGGTAGCCGAATCGGACGATTCAAGCGATAGGACCTCCCCTCGGCGGCGGTCGGTACACTCCATTGATCGGAGCTTCGATCCTTTTGAGTACGCTATTCGGTTACGTACATAAATGGGTACGGGTGGCCTTGTCCTATCATTTCTATAGTTTGTACTCCATAGTGTGTAGACAAGGATATGTAGTCGTGATTTGATCCCCTCGCGGCGTATATTTTGTTGTTTAATATATATGTGTGGCGGCCAAATCAAAGGCTCACGCTGTTATTCTCGGTGTTTATGTTTATATGTATGTGGTTGCCTATGAGTTCCCGAATTTAGGTGTCAATTATGTTGATTGTTCGGAGGAGGACAACTCGATTACAAATTGTGTATGGGAATATATATATATATATATATATATATATATAGCATAGGAGTGCTTTGCCGGTATATATGGTATGGCACTTGTTATGGCGCGTCGATTTGGATGACAAAAGGAAGGCCTCACACGACCACAACATAATAGCAATAGAATTTAGCCACACACGACCCGAATGCATAAAAAGGAAAACATACATACCTTATGATCTTGATGTCTCATCTTGGACCTCTTCCGGGGACTGAAATAAGTGCGGGCACTTGGATTTCATGATTTCTTCCGCTTCCCATGTCATCTCTTCTCGGTTATTGTTTCTCCACAAAACCTTAACTGAGGCCACTCCTTTGTTTCTAAGCCTCCGTACTTGCCTATCTAATATGGTAATGGGTACCTCTTCATAAGTTAACTTTTCTGTCACTTGAACATCATTTACTGGCACGATCCTAGTAGGATCTCCAACACATTTATGAAGCATCGAGACATAAAAAACTGGGTGAACTGACTCCAGATCAGGAGGTAGATCTAATTCGTAAGCCACTTTACCTACCTTGTACACAATCTCATGAGGCCCAATGTACCGGGGACTAAGCTTCCCTTTTTGCCAAATCTCATAACCTTCCTAGGCGAACACTTTTAAGAATACCCAATCTTTCACTTGAACTCTAAGTCCCTTCGACGATTATCTACGAAGGGACTTTTTGACGACTTTCCAACGCTAATAGCCGACATTGTATGAGCTTAACTTTCTCTATTTTGTACATTGGGACCAAACATACATAACCGTAACATATCCTCGAGGGTCATCGAATGGACGTTCGTCTTGTCCATTTGTCCGTGGGTGAAATGACATAAGGCTTACATGAGTCCCAAACCCTCGTGGAAGGACTTCAAAATGGTATAAAAACCGAGTTCTCTATCGTAAATAATAGAAACGGAATTGACCGTGAAGTCGCACCATCTCATTTTTAACATAAAGCTTTGCGTAATCTTGTCGCCACCTCTAACATAGTTCGATCGGTAAAAATTGTCACGACCCACTCCCACCGCTTAGATCGGTGCAAGAACTTCAGCACCCGTAACGTACTTACAAATCAAATCATCAAAATACCATCAACGATCGGTTCGTGTACATTATTCGACCGATAATCAATCGACATCATACAAATGAAGGGTCCTAAGCGGTCGCCGTGTCAAACATCACATCGGAATCAAAGTTGGCGGAATGTACATCCCACACACTCATGCTGGTATGGAAGCCATATCGCCATAGTAGCATACGGGCCGCTTAAGGACGCAAATCGAAATCATATACAAACAAACCGAAACCACACAAAACCATGAACATGACCCACGACCCACAAACATAATATATAACAAATGTTGGACATATGAACATATGACGTATAACGTAGTGCCCCGCCGTACCCAATGTGTGTTGTGTACGAGAATATCCAAAGAAGAGCATATATACCAATGTGGGCTCCCGGATAGTGAGCACTCCAAAGTATGAGAATAGGTAGCCAAACCGGGGAATACCCAACCGAGTGACCCCCGCGGGCGAAACGCGACCCCCTACGGGGTCAAATGTAGTACGAAAAAGTACCGAGTATGTAAAGCGGCAATGGAGGTAATCCAAATCATAATTCCTATAGATACGAACATAAACATGTTAGAGTTGTAAACAATGGATTGTAAGTGTACGGAATGCAACATGAACATAATGTAAATAAAAATCGTGCATAAGGCTCGGGAACGTGGTCACCCCAAGCCGGTGCCACAACACATCATACTTGTTAAGGTTTTCAAATCTCGTACATTCCGAACAAATCATAATATCACACACATCACATCGTCAAACATAAGATTAGCCATATCACATCATAACACCATCAGACGGTAATCATGGCCTATGGCGAGGCCCTCGGAAACCGTAACACATGGAACGTGCCGAATATGTAGTTTTTAGCGCACGATCATCTAACCGGCCCGGTACCGGCGAACGAAATCATAGCCATTGGCGCGAACAGTAGTGCGAAACGCTCCAATCCAAAGAACTGCATATTAAAAGTAAATGTTATATCCCGTATTTTTGAACGTCGGATTATTTGTAAGCTGAGGTGGGGCCCACACGTTAAGATTTTTTTTTTTTTTTTTTTGGAACATGTGACAAGTTATATGAATCACATATGTAAAGTTAAACACAACTCATGAAGGACCCTTGGGCCAAATCAAAGTGGAAGCCCTCCAAACGAATATTTTTAAGAAAACGTTTTCGGGTGACCTGACTTTGAGGGGCAAAAACGGTATTATATGTTTGGAATTTGGAAAGATACCGAGAAATAGAAGTTGTAGATAATTGAATTATCTTTCCAACCATAGGTCGTGGGTTCCCAGGTGACGTCGGTACAAGGAGATATGAACGTTTTAAGGTCGAAAGGTCGTGGGCTAGGCCCAACTCGGGCCCAACTGGTTAGGCCCATGACCCATGTTATTTAAGTGATATTTCATCCCTTCCCTCCTCATTTTAAGACCTGGAACAACCAGAAAATTCTGGAGAGATAGAGAAAAAAGGCCTTGGAGAAGAAAAACCAATTTTGACCAAAATCCGAGCGCCGAATCCCGAAGCCCATGAAGGGAAAAGTGTTGTACGCTGCGTTGTCTTCAATTTGAGCTAAAAATCAACCAAGGAGGAGAGTGATAACATGGTGGCTGCCTACTTAAGGTAATATGAAGGTTCCTTTTCATTGTTAACAAGTTTATTTAAAGATTTAACGGATTAGGACGGAAGAAATAGCGATATAAATTCGTTTGTCGGTGTTGATGTGGTAGCCGTATAGGGGGCTGTTTTGGTGGGGTATGATGAGCTAATTTTATTTAGTATTTTGATTGTTGTTGTGTTGTGGATTTCATGTTGTTAAATGAAGATTTAATGGCTTGAAATAAAGTTGTAATCGTTTGCGGATTATGGAAGAAGTTAATATGACATTAGTATGGTTTCTTATAATTGTAGGAATAATGTTGCTAATATGTAGAATGTTGGTGTAGTTTATGAATTTGGAGGAAAGAAAATGTGTTGTAATTATTCTTGTTGGATTTGAAAGAATTTGGGTAGTGTATGTGTTGGTTGAACCGTTTGAAATATTGTGCGGGTTGTCGAAGTGTTCTAGAATATTGTTGAATGGTTTCGGATTAGTATTTGAATGTGTGAACAATTGTGAATTGGATATAAATGAAATGTTGTTTGATTATGTAAAAGGAGCTACTAATGTTGGAATGTATTTTGAATAAATTGTTGAAGTTGGAGATATGATGGTTGGCATTGTTGTTGATAGTTTGGCCGAGTTAAATTCTCGGATTTGTTGTTGTAATTTTTGGCCGAGTTGGACTCTCGGGGATGGCGCATTTACTACAGGGGAAATGCTGCCAAAATTTCTGTAAGACAAGTGTTACTTCAAGATTCAACTCCTAAAAGCTTATAGTAATGTTTGGTAACTATGACCCTTTGTAGATTTTGGAGAAAACGGGACTTGAGTTTGGACGAGCGAGAAAGGCGAATAAGGTATGTAAAGCTTCACCTTTTGTTCTCTTGGCATGTCCTAGGCATAATAGGTTTTGATACGAGCCTTGGGGGCGACTCTACTCCTAGGAATCCGAGCTTAGATTTGGCCCTTTTTCATTCAAAAGAATTGAATTAGATACTTTATGTTTTGTTGGAAAAATAGCTTAAACATTTATAACTCTCACAAATGGAACCGAATTACCTTGAGATTTTCATAGGTGGCTCCATAAAGCCTAATGTTCATGATTTTACGTACGCCACCTCGACTTGACCCGAGGTGGGCCCCCAATTTCCGAGATTTTTCCATGTTGACTTAATTGACTTATTTTGAGCGTTATGCAAGTACGACTTTTGACTAACTTCCGATTGTTAAAAAGTGATCATTTTTATTATTCCATTGAGTTCTATGATATATTTTGCCATGTACAAACGATCCCAAAGGTTTTGTCTTTGACATAACTCGTCGCAACTCCGAAAGGTATGACCTATGGCTATTGTCTGACTTCCTTTAAATGATCTATCGTCCGGATTGTTCTTTCGAGTCTTGGCAAACATTGTATATTTTATGTTGCATGTGGTTTCTCACTACTCGCTCGTGCGAGTGCTATTACATCTTTCACCGCGTCCGGGCCGGGGCATGTATTCGTGCAATTCCACTGCATTGTTCACCGCGTCCCTCACTAGAGGGCCGGGGCATGTTATATACATATATATATACTTATGATGATGATGTGATGACGGGGAGGTGGCCAGGATGGCATATGATGATTCCTTTCACCGCGTCCCTCACTAGAGGGCCGGGGCACGTTACATATATATACATGATGATTTTACTTACCGCGTCCCTCACTAGAGGGCGGGGCATGTTATGTATGCATATGTTCATGATGATTTCTTTAAATATGATACTCGGTCCATTAATGATTTTGAAAAGCATGATTTACGTTCAAGGTAAGTTTTATGAGTTAGTTCTTCTTGTACTACTTTTCTCGTCCTCCTTATTTCCGTATGATCCGCTTTTTGTGTTTACCGCTTTACATATTCGGTACATATTTCGTACCGACCCCTTTCTTCGGGGGCTGCGTTTCATGCCGCGTTGTGTACACCTGTGTGAGTCAAGATTTTAGTAGAAGACGTTTCGGCCGGGATTAGCTAGCTCCATTTCTTCCGGAGTCGCCGAGTCGATTATCATGTTATGGTTTCATGTTCGGGGTTAGAGACTTTGCGATACGTTGTTGTGGGTATTAGATGTCGGTTATGTAAATGGCTATGTAAGCGGTATATTATTATGCGTTGTGTTATAAGTTTCATATGCTGCAAGATTTTATTTGATTTGAGAAAAGCAAAAAGCATATTATTCTTCGATAAATTTTTGTTATGTATAATTGTGTCATGATTTGAGAGTCAGCGTGAGTATGACTATTATGTGAGTCCGCGGGTTCGCTCGACCCTAAATAAGGGTCGGGTGCCCATCACGCCCTAACGGAAATTAGGGTGTGACAAGAATCTCAGGACCCAACACATAATGTCATATACTTATACATTGGCCTCAGGAGGTTCAAAATAGGTATCGAGTTAATCAGAACCAATATATCAAAATTTTGGATTTTTAGTTATCAATTTTTTTTTCAAAAACGTATCGTAAGTTATTTTCGGAAAATATAGTAGCGCTCATAGGGATGAGCGCTCAAATAACATAATAAGACATTTCAAACGGACCTTAGAGTCATAAGCAGACGCTTCCTTTTTTCATATCGTACGAAAGTGAGTCGGACGGCATCAAATAAGGGAAGTCTCGGGACTTGCGGCCCACCTCGGGTCAAGCCGAGGCGGCAAACATAATTTACAAACATTTGGCTCCATAAAGTTGTCTATAAAAGTTTCGGAGCGATTCGGATTCATTTGCAAAAAGTTACGAAGATTAGGCATTCTTTTAATCAAACATGAGGTTTATAGTTCAATCGCGCTGAATGAATAGTGACCAAAATCAACCTCGGATTTCTAGGAGCAGAATTAGTCCCGAGGTTCCGTTTTCGGCCTAGTAGGCCTAGGACATGCCATATGAAGAAAAGGTGAGCTTTACATACCTTACGGACGTCTTATGCTCGCTTAAACTCAAATCCCATTTCGCTCAAAATCTGCAAATGGTCAAAGTTACCAAATATAAATCACATGCTTTTGGGGAGCTTATTCTTAACCCTTCTTTATTTACAAAAATTTGGGCAGCATCTCCCCTATAAATCCAACATCCCCGAGTATTAAACTCGGCTTAGATAGCAACAACCAACCCAACAACAACATCAACTATACCAAGAATATCAATAATCGTCACAAAACACATATTAACACAAATAGTCTTTCTTTCTACATAATGCATCAACTTCGGCTCCAACTTCACACTTTCAAACTAATATCAATCTTTTCATATTCACTCTCTAATTCAAGGCCATTCAAATACGATTCGGACACATTTCTCATTATTCTACAAACTATACAAAATTTCCATCATACCATAATTCATCCCAAACTTCTACAAATGCAACAAAACTATAAAATTACATTGTTTTCCTTCCAAACTCCTTAACCACAACCATAATTCACATTTAGAACCTTACTTCCATAATTATATAAAGACTACATAAAAATCATATAAATTTCTCATAACAACATACAACCAACTTCAACACCAACTTGACTTATTAAACCTTTCTTTTCATCACAAACATCACAACAACACAACTAACAACTAAATAAAATCCATTTCATCTCCCCTTCACACTAACATGGCTCACGGCCAACATGTTATTCACACACACACACACGCCATGCACACACACACCATACTCCCATAATTCTCATCTACTCCTAACCATTATAACATGCAAACTTATTCCATAACACAAGAAATGGAATTCTTACCTTTCTCTTCAATTTCAACTTTGCCGCAAACGTGGTTCTTTCGCCAAACTAATTATACCACGTCGGAGAGCGTCTTGAGCTTGCTACTAATTCAAGAAGAACAAGATTTTTGAATCAAGATTGAAGCTCCAAGAAAATTTTTTTCTCTCTTCTTTTTTTTTTCCTCCTTAGCCGATTGCTCCTTTTCTTTTTTTGTTCTTGTTTTTGCTTTATGTTTCTTGAAATTTCTTGAACCTTAGCACCCCTTTATATTAATTAGTCATGTGACTAATCACATGACTAATTATTTGGGCTTGGCCAACACCATGGCCGGCCACCCTCTCTATTGGGCCTTGATTTTTTTTTTTTTTTTTGAGCCCAATTGCTTCATGGATCATATTTTGCAATTCCCGAAATAAATTTCCAAAATTCCAATTTTGCCCTTAGGCCTTCTCCAATGCTCTCATATCAATATTTTCCATAAGTAGCAACATACACACCTCATAAAGTCAAAGCATGACCTTATTCTTACAAATCACAATTATGTCCAAATTTCCCGAATATACGAAAACACGGGATATAACAGAAATGAGCTGACTTCGTGAGTCTACCCACGATCACCCATATAGAATCATACTTACGTCGAGAATGGGGTAAGCCTGTAATAAAGTCCATGTTAATTACTTCCCACTTTCAAGTTGGAATTTCTATAGCTTGCAACAATCCGCCCGGCTTTTGGTGCTCGATTTTCACTTGTTGACAGTTGGAACATTGAGCTACAAATTTCGCTATATCTTTCTTCATCCCATTCCACCAATATATAGACTTAAGATCATGGTACATTTTCGTTGGTCCGGGGTGGACAAAATAGCGGGAACAATGAGCTTCTCTCAATATTTGGTGGCGTAACCTTGCCACATCAGGAACACATAATCTGCCTCGGCATCGGAGAACTCCGTCTCCTGAGATCTCAAATGATGACTCCTCCTTCTGAGGGGGTGTATCTCTATAATGCATTAGCATGGGATCTTCGTATTGTCGCTCTTTCACTTCGATTACTAGCGACGGGACTTCTGAATTATGAATGGTAGTTCCCCTGCTACCTGAGTCAACTACTCGAACTCCTAGGCTAGCTAACTGCTAGAGCTTACGAGCCATTTCTCTTTTCTCTGGTTGTACATCACATAAACTTCCCATAGATCTACGGCTAAGAGCGTTAGCCACAACATTTGTCTTTCCGGGGTGATATAGGATATCAACATCATAATCTTTTAGCAATTCCAACTATCGTCGTTGCCGCAAATTCAACTCTTTTTGCTTCGAAGATATATCAAGTGCTTATGATCTGTATAAATATCTACATGGACACCATATAAATAGTGTCTCCACATCATTAGTGCATGAATCACTGCAGCCAATTCAAGATCATGGGTTGGATAATTCTTTTCATGTTTCCGTAATTACTTTGAAGCATACGCAATTACCATACAATGTTGCATCAATACACATCCTAGCCCAATGCCTGAAGCATCACAATAAACAACATAACCTTCCAATCCCTCTGGAAGTGTCAGGACTGGGGGAGAAGTCAATCTATATTTTAGCTCTTGGAAACTACGTTCACAAGCATCTGTCCATTGAAACTTTGCCGACTTCTAGGTCAGCTTTGTGAGTGGCGCAGCAATGGAAGAAAAACCTTCAACAAATCTCCTGTAATAACCTGCTAAGCCCAGAAAGCTACGAACCTCCGTAGGAGTTATGGGCCTTGGCCAAGTCTTCACGGCTATCTACCCGAATACCATCGGCTGAAACAATATGTCCCAAGAATGTCACTGAGTTCAACCAAAACTCATACTTAGAAAATTTTGCAAACAACTCTCGAGTTTGAAGAACTCTCAGGACAGTACGCAAATGATCCGCATGTTCTGCCTCGGATCTAGAATACACCAAGATATCGTCAATGAATACAATCACAAATAAATCTAGGAAGGGTCTGAACACATCTTTCATCAAGTCCATAAACACTGCCGGTGCATTAGTTAGTTCAAATGACATCACCCGACACTCAAAATGGCCATATCTCGTTCTGAAAGCTGTCTTAGGGATATCTTTCTCCCTAACTCTCACTTGATGATACCCGGACCTCAAATATATCTTTGAAAACCATTTGGCACCTTGTAATTGATCAAATAAGTCATCACCTCTTAAGAGGATATTTGTTCTTAATCGTCACCTTATTCGATTGCCGATAGTCAATGCACATTCTCATGGAGCCATCTTTCTTTCGGACAAACAATACGGGTGCTCCCCACGAGGATGAACTAGGCCTAATAAAGCCTTTCTCAGGCAAGTCTTTCAATTGCTCCTTCAACTCTTTCAATTATGCGGGAGCCATTCTATAAGGAGGAATAGACATAGTCTTGGTGTCTGGCAACACATCAATAGCAAAATCAATCTCCCGCTCAGGAGGGAGGCCTGAAAGCTCTTCTGGGAACACATCCGGAAATTCATTCACCACGGGAACTAACTGAAGAGTTGTGGTTCAGTTTCTACATCTTGAACCCGCACTAGATGATAAATGCAACCCTTTGTGATCATTTTACTTGCCTTGAGATAGGAAATAAACGTACCTTTTGGTGATGCAGTATTTCCTTTCCATTCTAAAACTGGTTCTCCCGGAAATTGGAAACAAACAATTTTCATTCTACAATCAACATTGGCGTAGCAAGAAGCCAACCAATCCATGCCCATAATAACATCAAAATCCACCATTTTTAACTCGTGTAAGTCAACCATAGTATGATGGTCACAAATCACAACTATACAACTTCTATATACTCAGCTAGCTATTATCGATTCACCAACAGGTGTAGACACCTCAAAAGGTTTCATCGACTCCGGTTTGACTCTAAACCGACCAGTAATATATGAAGTAACATATGACAATGTGGAGCCCGGATCTATCAAAGCATATACATCATGAGAAAATAGCGATAATATACCTGTGACCACATCAGAAGAAGACTCAAGATCTTGGCGTCCAGCCAAAGCATAAATACAAAGGCCGAGGACGCTAGAACCGGGGGACTCTCCTCTCGCTCTACCATGGTCGACTAGCGCATGTGAACCTGGCCCCATAGGGTGTATAGATGATAAAGATCCAGCTATCGACCCTGAAGGTTGGGTCCTACCTCTACCACCTACTGAGGGGCAATCACGTATACGGGCCCGGTCACCACATGAATAGCAAACCTCAAGCCAATCGGCACCGACCCCAACGGTAACTTCCCTACACCGGGAACATCGTGGTACGGGTGGCCTCGCCTGACCCTAATCACCCCTGAACTGAGATCCCGAAAAGCTCTGGCTCGGCCAAAAATGAGTAGACCTATTAAATCTCTGGCTTGAAAATCGTGGAGGCGCACTAGTCATAGAATGGCCTGAATGCCTCAAAAACTGTTGTCTGTGCCTGCCTCTATACTCACTCATCGGACCCGAAGATCTAGCCCTTTTGTTATATCCTCTATCATACTCACGCTCACTTCTTTGTTGTTATAGACTTTCTTATAAATTCTGAGGATGGGCTTGAATGCGTGAAATATCTATATTGTCCTGAAGGGACGCAGTTAAGCACCTATCCATCAAATGTAGCCCTAGGCCTTTCACAACTGCACCCGGTCACCCATATTCGCTACCATGGCCGAAGCATACCCAGCCAAGGAATCGGTGCCGGAGACTATACTCTAAAGCACTCATGCTTCCTTGCCTAAAATTCAAGAACTTATCGGCTCTAGCTCGCCGAACTTCTGGAGGCAAAAAATGTCGGAGGAAGGCATCTACAAATTCTGTCCATACCGGGGGAGCCGCATTGAATCCTCGTGAAGCCATCCAAACCGTGTACCAATGAACCACAACATCCCTTAATCAATAGGATGCTAACTCCATCGATTCGGTGTCCGAAGCACGTATCAACCGAAGTGTCCTCAACATTCCATCAATAAAATTCTAAGGGTCCTCGTCCGGCTTTGATCCAAAGAATTTCGGAGGGCTCAAGCTAATAAAATCACGGGCCCTTGAACTAACAGCCCTATCACCTTGCCCTGTACTTTGCCGCTGAGTCTGGGCAGCAACCAATTGAGTAAGCAAATGAATGACCTCTTTCACATCTTGGCCTGAAGCATCCGGTGGAGGAACCGGAGGTGCTGGAGCTGGGGCTGAGGCTCCCTCACGCTCCCCAGAAATAGGCACTGAGTGGGAGGACTGAGATTGAGCAGTATTCTATGACTCACTTTCCTCTACAACTATTAGCGGTGCTTTTTCAGCCCACTTTTCTGTCACTCTCTTGCCCTTTTGGGCTACCGTAGCCTTTCTCTTTACAGGTATCTCTGAAATACATAACACACGATTAATGAGACGGAAGTTCTTATATCGTAGCTCTATCGCACGACCTTATAAAGAAAAAAGGTCATTCATTCATAAAATGCCCGCAGCCTCTTGTTTATAAGTATGGCGCACGACACACCCATAACTAAGACTCTACTGGACACGGCTCGTAGACACACCCTAGGACAGAACTGCTCTGATACCACTTTTGTCACGACCCAATCGGAGGGCCGCGATGGGCACCCGGTGCTAACCCACCCGGGAACCTCTTAACGTACTTTCGCATTTACATCTAGGTGAGCCACATAGCTAAATCATGCTTTCCATCCATTATTCATACTAATTCCATTGGGCAACAATTCATTTATATCAACATCGACAACTATGCCCACAACAATGTACATAAGCCGACGAGGCTAACAAAATGATATCCAAAATATAGGCCGACAAGGCCAAATACATCTAACCCTATGCACATGTCTACGAGCCTCTAAGGGGAGTATGTCATATCATATAGGCAGGACAGGACCCCGCCATGCCCATAAATATGTACACAAAAGAATGATTACCAAAAGTTGTAGCTCCGAATGAAAAATGGAGCTCCGGCGGCATGTAGTCCCCGAGTAATGAAGCTATGGATCAAGTCTCTGCCTCCCTTGCCACTCCGCAGCATGACGCAACAGTCCACAAATAAAAGGACCTCAGTACGAAGAATGTACTGAGTATGTAAAGCATGATCAACATCGTTATGAAAGCATAATAAACAACATATGAAATAGCATAGAATGGGAGATAGTAGTATCATCGTCATAACACTTACTTGCTTTTTATAGGGACATTCCATTTCTATTGCGTATCCGTGTACATACATCCATATCCGTATCCGTATTCGTATCCGTACTCATTTACATTTCGTATCCATTTTCGTATTCGTAGTCATATTTCCATTCATACTGGTATTCATCTACATATTCGTATTCATATTCACATCATATACATAGTGTCACGACCCAACTCCGTAGGCCGCGACACGTGCCCTAGTTGGGCACTCGTACGTACCTTAACCTAAATTAGCAAAATATAAAAGCCGAACAGAAATAATAATTTAACAAGGATAAGTGGGCATACCGCACGAAGGCCGATAAGGCCGTCACAAAACATAGATAACCCTAAACGTACGCAACTCTCGCGAAACATGTACGTAACCCACACCACATGTCTACGTACCCTGGCGAACAAAACGTAATCATATGACTCGGGATGTGGCCCCGTCGTACCCCGTAATGAATATATATAAAATGTAGAAAATTTTTATACCAAAATACGGGTCTCGGACAAAGGAGCACTTCACGTAAATTGCGTAAAACCTAGGCGGGCAAATCAAAGAAATCAAACGTCCGCCTCGCGTGGCACGAAACGTGCCCCCGAAGAGGGGCCGCACGAAAATGTCTCGAATATGTGTGCGTAGACCGTAATAAATAAGACTAAAATCGAACGTAATGTACAAGACAAAATAAGACGCAGGTAATCAAAATGCGTATCGTAAATCATAA
This sequence comes from Lycium ferocissimum, assembly GCF_029784015.1. Classification (NCBI taxonomy): domain Eukaryota; kingdom Viridiplantae; phylum Streptophyta; class Magnoliopsida; order Solanales; family Solanaceae; genus Lycium; species Lycium ferocissimum. The sequence goes on from NW_026727472.1 coordinate 20,038, forward strand.
GTAATGCATGCAGTAAAACATATAAAGCCGGCCCGCTATGGGACTCGGTGAACAAAAGGCGCTCCTTCGTCCCGCGCCAAAACACATCATACTTCGAGTAGGGAATATCTCCGAACACATCATAACATACCAAGTGGCCCACATCACATAACATAATCGAGATATCGAATATATATGTACATGGCACATCATACTTCGGACCCATGTACATGTCATACACGCCCCTCACGAGGCACGGCGAACAATGCAGGAAAGCGTTGAGAACATATCTGGCCCGGCTCGGGGGGGAAACATCGGGGGGCATCCACGAGTGAGTAGCGAGAAACTAATGCAATAAAAATAACATATATATTTCCGTAGACTCGATGAGGCATATCAGATGTCAAATCAAATCAATGAAATCGGACGGAGTCATAGTACGTACCTTTCGGACATCACGGAGGATTATGTCTGAACGGGAATATTCGGATTCGTGATACATATCAAAGCACGTCATAGAACTTAACGGAATATTTAAGACAGTTTTTAAGTAATAAATAGAAGAGTAGCTAGAACGTTTTCTTCAAAATATTGTTCAAAAACCATTCATTTGCATAATAGAAGTAAGTTCGGGAATAGCGGGCCTAACTCGGGTCAAATGAGGTGGCGGACGTAAATTACGTGTGTTAAACTTCATAACGTCGTTAGTAAGGGTTTTAAGGTAATCGGATTCCATTTGTACGAGTTCTAGGGATTTTTAACAACATTCCTAACCATTTACAACCTTATAGGTTCAATTCTACTCCAAGGAAAAAGGGTTAAATTCGAACGTAGATTCCGAGGAGTAGGATTATCCCCGAGGTCCAAAGTCAAGCCTAATACATCTAAGACGTGCCACGGAAAGAATAGGGGTAGCTTTACATACCTGTCTCGCCTTTTACGCTTGCCAAAACGCCGATCCTGTTTCGCCAAAAATCTGCAAATGGTCATTCTTACCAGTTACTATTCATGAGAGTTAACATTTCAATCTTGGGTTTCTATTTGTCTACCGAAATTTCGGCAGCACCTCCTCTATAAATGTGACGCCCCGAGAATTTAACTCGGCTCAGAATAACCAACAACAACCCACAACAATAGCAATCGCCACAAATCACAATATAATGCAATTAGTCTACTTTCCACATAATGCCATAATTCTCATTCGGTCTTCACACTTTCAAATCAATACCAACATATCGTTCATTACCGATCAAGATCATTACAATACCAAGGATATCAATAATTTTCATAAACACACTATAATGTAAATGGTCTTCTTTTTCTACATAAGGCAACAAATTCCATTTCAACTTCACAATATCTAACTAATGTCATTATTCTCATATTCACTTGCTAACCCAAAGTTATTCAAACATATTTCAATGACTTTCGAACAATATTCACGAATTCAAGTATCCCCATCAATTCCATATTCTATCCAAAACTTCCACAATTGCCACAACATTAACGACTAGCATCGTTTCCTTCCAAATTCATTCACAACAATCATGGTTTGCATTCTAACAACTTCATACTTCTAATTACTTAAACTACTACAACATTACAAATGTTCACCTTACAATCTTACAACATTTTTCCATGACAACAAATACCATTAACCTTTCCTTTACTTCAGAAGGACATAACAACATAATTAACATACTAAACAAGTTCAACCATTTTCCTCCACTCCACTACACCCCACGGCTTCAACACAAACATATACACACACGGCTTACACACACAATCACAATTCCATAATTTTCATTCATCACAACACTTATAAATCTTCTATAACATGAGAGGAAAACATGAAATCCTTGCTTCTTCTCACATCATGGCTCACGGCCGACGTGGTTTCATGCATACACACGCCCATACACACACACAACACACTCCTTTAATTCTCATCCAATTCTAGTCATTCTAACATGCATACTTATTCCATAACATAAAGGAATAGAATTCATACCTTTTTCTTCAAGTTCCAACTCGCCGCAAACGTCGTTCTTTGGCTTAACTACTTGTATCCCGTCGAAGAGCGCCTTGATCTTAGTAAGAATTCAAGAAGAAAGAGATTTATGGATCAAAGTTGATGAACTTGCAATTTTTTTTTCTTTCCTAATACCACTCGGCCGAATGGCCTTTGTTCTCACTTTCTCTTTTTTTTTTTTTGATTTCTTGAATTCTCTAGATGAATAAGCCCTCTTATATAATTGATCTCCACATGTTAGTCACATGACAAATTTTTTATGGATTTGGGCCAAGGTATGGCCGGTTGGGCCTCTTTCTCCTTCTTTTTTTGTTTTTTTAAATTCCAAGCCCAATTATTCCATGCCCATTTCTTGTAATTCATGCAACCATTTTCCAAAATTCCAATTTCGCCCTTAGTCTTTTCCAATATTTCCACGTCACTAGTCTCCAAAACATCACATGCACACTAAGTAGAATCCAATTAGAACCTTAATTCCTACCATTCCAAATCATTTCCGATGTTTCCGAATACGTACAAAATGCGAGGTGTAACATCCTCCCCCCCTTTAGAACATTCGTCCTCGAATGTTCAACTGACCTTATGGGGCTTCATAACGCTTCGGGGGGGGGGGGTTTCCTTCCTTCCAAACACAGACTTGGGCTTGACCAAAGCACTTGTAAGGGCCTTCATTTTCAACTCCTTCTGTCATTCTTCGACATCCCTTTGCTAGGACTGTTCGGGGTCTTAAATCGGATATGCGGCGGACCGAATCTTCGTCAGAATCAAAAGATCAAACGGACGTCGGACGGAGTCGTATCCGGAATCAGAAGCACGACAGCACAACAAACAGAATCATACTCCGATGATTATCTGAAGCAGATTCAAAATTGGAGCCAGACGTACAGAAGCATATTGAGCAATCCCATGATCAGAGTTAGGCGTACCGGCACGTATACCAGACAGATTCATAGTCGAGGTCAGACGTGCAGACGTATGTCGGACAGATTCATGATCAGAGTCAATCGTACAGAGATGTATCAGACGGGTTTGTAGTCAGAGTCGGACGTATAAAGGTATAGCAGATAGAAACATAATTAGATTCAGAAGTATCGGGGTATAGTAGGCAGAATTTCATCAAGATCAGGGGTGCAGAAATAAGGCATACGGAATCGCGATCAGGGTCAGGCTATTTTTACTGCTACTTTAGAGACCTACGGAAATTTCCTTGTCGCGTTTTTACTTCTCGCTTGATTGCAAACTTGCTTCTCTCATTCTTACATAATGGTTTCCTACTTCGCTTATCGGCTCCTCCAAAGGTTTTTACTTGATCATACTTCTTATCCTTAATTCCTTCCAATACTTCAATTCCCAACCTTAATCCATAGTGAAAAGAGTAGCAACTTATCTTACGACACTCGTACCATATCTTTCCTTGTTACTCGAACTTCGATGTCTTTGTCCGATTATCGCTTCCCACACCGCAAAGCACCTATGGCCGGGAATCACTTACCTACCGATACAATTGCATGCGAATATCGTACGCATTCACACACCTATATGATTATTATCGACTATCCCACAAAATAATTCCGGCGTTGTTCAAGCCTATACAAATCCCGAGGCTACCGTACTTCCTTTTTCTCTTCACCCCTTATGTTCCGTTTCGTAATGCCTTCCGGGTGGCAACCCTTTTGTCGTTAGGACTCGCCTTTCGACCAACATAATCACCAGGGAAAGGTCATACACATACATATATACACACACTCATTATCATTCTACTTATAAACATTTCCAATCGCTACTTAAATTTACCTTGATTTCCAAGCGACGTTGCGCTTTCTTCCTTTTTCCTCATTAATGTTTGCTCCGATGCCTGCGCGACTTAGGTGGTGCTATCCGCTTCACAGACTCCCGTTTCCTTTAGGTTACCCCAAATTTCCATTTATCCCCTTAAATTCCAAGTTCGCAAGATTTTTCGATTACTTCCCAGGGGGGTCACCCATCCTGAAATTGCTCCTCCCCTGAGCACGCTTAACTTCGCAACTTCGACGGATTCTAGTCCCTTAATGTCGGTATAATCACGTCCATTTCCACACACGACCTTTATTACATAATTCGAGGCTAATCGAGGCCTTACGGTATCCCGAGGCATATTCACAACACGTCCTTTCTTGTACAATTACTATTTTACCCTTCTTGACCTTCGGTAGTCACCTTTGCAAATTCTTGTTACTCGAACCGTACGCCGCAATTACCCATAATACCGTGCAGAATATACAGCTTCGTATCCCACGCTAGCCATTTAGATCTTCTATTTCGGATAACGGAATAAATATATCCGGACTTACCCGTGTGACCTCTCCCGTCACCACTTACCATTTCCGCCGTATGTAAAGCTCGCGCAAGGAATTTTATTTCCTATGACTTGGCTCTATCGCACGATCTAAGACGGAAAAGAAGGTCAACAATTCCCAGATGCCGGTAGCCTCTCGTTTATAAATGTGGCGCGCTTCACACCATAAAGCGAGGACTCTACTAGACACGGTCTCGTAGACATTCCGAGGACCTAACCGCTCGATACCACTTTGTCACGACCCAACTCCGTAGTCGCGACACGTGCCCTAGTTGGGCACTCGTACGTACCTTAACCTAAATTAGCAAAATATAAAAGCCGAACAGAAATAATAATTTAACAAGGATAAGTGGGCATACCGCACGAAGGCCGATAAGGCCGTCACAAAACATAGATAACCCTAAACGTACGCAACTCTCGCGAAACATATACAGAACCCACACCACATGTCTACAGACCTCTACAGAACAAAACGTAATCATATGACGGGACAGGGCCCCGTCGTACCCCAGAATGAATATATATAAATGCAACAGAAAATTTTTATACCAAAATACGGGGACAAGGAGCACTTCACACTGCTGTAAAAACCTAGGCGGGCAAATCACAAATCAAACGTCGCACCGCGTGGCACGAAACGCAGCCCCCCGAAGAAAGGGGTCGGTACGGAAAATGTCTTGAATATGTAAAGCAGAAGAGATCGTAATAAATAAGACTAAAAATCGGAACGGAGAATGTACGGAAGACAAATAAGATGCGAGAGGTAATCAAAATGCGTATCGAAATCATAAGTAATGCATGCGGTAAAACATATGCAAAGCCGGCCCCGCTATGGGACTCGGTGAACGAGCAGGCGCTCCTTTCGTCCCGCGCCAAAACACATCATACTTCGGAAGGGAATATCTCCGAACACATCATAACATACCAAGTGGCCACATCACATAACATAATCGATATCGATATATGTACATGGCACATCATACTTCGGACCCATGTACATGTCATACCTCCCCCTCACACCGAGGCACGGCGAACAATGCAGAGGAAAGCGCTTGAGAACATATCCTGGCCCGGGCTCAGTGGGGGAAACATTGGGGCATCCACGAGTGGAGTAGTGAGAAACTAATGCAATAAAAATAACATATATATTTCCAGAGACTCGATGAGGCATATCAGATGTCAAATCAAATCAATGAAATCGGACGGAGTCATAGTACGTACCTTTCGGACATCACGGAGGATTATGTCGGAACGGAATATTCGGATTCGTGATACATATCAAAGCACGTCATAGAACTTAACGGAATATTTAAGACAGTTTTTAAGTAATAAATAGAAGAGTAGCTAGAACGTTTTCTTTCAAATATTGTTCAAAAACCATTCATTTGCATAATAGAAGTAAGTTCGGGAATAGCGGGCCCACCTCGGGTCAAATGAGGTGGCGGACGTAAATTACGTGTGTTAAACTTCATAACGTCGTTAGTAAGGGTTTTAAGGTAATCGGATTCCATTTGTACGAGTTCTAGGGATTTTAACAACATTCCTAACCATTTACAACCTTATAGGTTCAATTCTGCAAGGAAAAAGGGTTAAATTCGAACGTAGATTCCGAGGAGTAGGATTATCCCGAGGTCCAAAGTCAAGCCTAATACATCTAAGACGTGCCACAGGAAAAGAATAGGGGTAGCTTTACATACTTGTCTCGCCTTTACGCTTACAAAACGCCGATCCTGTTTCGCCAAAAATCTGCAAATGGTCATTCTTACCAGTTACTATTCATGAGAGTTAACATTTCAATCTTGGGTTTCTATTTGTCTACCGAAATTTCGGCAGCACCTCCTCTATAAATGTGATGCCCCGAGAATTTAACTCGGCTCAGAATAACCAACAACAACCCACAACAATAGCAATCGCCACAAATCACAATATAATGCAATTAGTCTACTTTCCACATAATGCCATAATTCTCATTCGGTCTTCACACTTTCAAATCAATACCAACATGCTCTCGTTCATTACTGATCAAGATCATTACAATACCAAGGATATCAATAATTTTCATAAACACACTATAATGTAAATGGTCTTCTTTTCTACATAAGGCAACAAATTCCATTTCAACTTCACAATATCTAACTAATGTCATTATTCTCATATTCACTTGCTAACCCAAAGTTATTCAAACATATTTCAATGACTTTCCGAACAATATTCACGAATTCAAGTATTCCCATCAATTCCATATTCTATCCAAAACTTCCACAATTGCCACAACATTAACGACTAGCATCGTTTCCTTCCAAATTCATTCGCAACAATCATGGTTTGCATTCTAACAACTTCATACTTCTAATTACTTAAACTACTACAACATTACAAATGTTCACCTTACAATCTTACAACATTTTTCCATGACAACAAATACCATTAACCTTTCCTTTACTTGAAGGACATAACAACATAATTAACATACTAAACAAGTTCAACCATTTTTCCTCACTCCACTACACCCCACGGCTTCAACACAAACATATACACATACGGCTTACACACACAATCACAATTCCATAATTTTCATTCATCACAACACTTATAAATCTTCTATAACATGAGAGGAAAACATGAAATCCTTGCTTCTTCTCACATCATGGCTCACGGCCATGTGGTTTCATGCACACACACGCCCAGGCACACACACACAACACACTCCTTTAATTCTCATCCAATTCTAGTCATTCTAACATGCATACTTATTCCATAACATAAAGGAATAGAATTCATACCTTTTTCTTCAAGTTCCAACTCGCCGCAAACGTCGTTCTTTGGCTTAACTACTTGTATCCGTCGAAGAGCGCCTTGATCTTAGTAAGAATTCCGAGAAGAAAGAGATTTATGGATCAAAGTTGATGAACTTGCAATTTTTTTTTTTTCTTTCCTAATACCACTCGGCCGAATGGCCTTTGTTCTCACTTTCTCTTTTTTTTTTTGATTTCTTGAATTCTCTAGATGAATAAGCCCTCTTATATAATTGATCTCCACATGTTAGTCACATGACAAATTTTTTATGGATTTGGGCCAAGGTATGGCCGGTTGGGCCTCTTTCTCCTTCTTTTTTTTGTTTTTTTAAATTCCAAGCCCAATTATTCCATGCCCATTTCTTGTAATTCATGCAACCATTTTCCAAAATTCCAATTTCGCCCTTAGTCTTTTCCAATATTTCCACGTCACTAGTCTCCAAAACATCACGTACACTAAGTAGAATCCAATTAGAACCTTAATTCCTACCATTCCAAATCATTTCCGATGTTTCCGAATACGTACAAAATGCGAGGTATAACACATAGCATACCCGACCATGAAGGTTTAGTGTTTCACATATCTGGCCCTACCAAGGCTCAGGGTCATACATACCTGGCCCTACCAAGGCTCAAAGTTGTCCGTACTAATGTTGTAGTGGTGCGCGCGCGTTTATATATATATATATATATATATATATATATATATATATATATTCTACCCGGCGATATAAGCTCGGGGTTTCATAATAGCCATACATAGGCACATATACATAAAATCCCATAAGCATCTTTAGCATCATTACTATCGTCATTCATTACATCTATCCCTAGGGGATTACTCATCATATAAGGAATTTAGTACAATCGTAACATATCGAGAATCTGAGCTTGGTAGCTTTTAGAGATCGAATCATTTGGAGGACATCATAGGCTCATAGAAGAATAGATATTTGGCCAAAGAACCATGCCTTATGAAAGAAGGGTTAGCCTTACATACCTTTCGTTCAACTATTCTATCACTTGCACGTTCTCCTTCAATGCGCATGTTTCTACCTTCATTAGAGTTATACTATCATTAGAAAATCGATAGCTTAACATACATGACTAAAGCTAGAGAAAATTTGACAGCATCTCCTTTATCTATACGACTTCCTCCATATCATATATCAACTCCCAAACATCAATAATAACATTCACAACTTCATAACAACGGTCTCTATTCACCTACGTTATCCTTACTTCTCAATTCACTTCCAATCATCCATATCCATGGTCATAGCACACTATTACATTTATTCATATACAATGTCTATCCCATGTTCTTAACATCATTTATAACATAGCCATAATTGCAACATATCAAGAATCATGACTCAATCCAAACTACTACTCAAAAATGACACTATTCCCACATTCATGACCCATTTTCTATATCCTTCTACAATCCAAGTGTTTCAACTTTCCAATATCTTAAACAACATGGAAATACCATAAAACATACCTTAGATGGTGTAGGAATGAACCTTAGGTGGAAACACTTCACTTGAGCAAAACCCTAGTTCCACCTTCACTTGGATTTCTTATCTTGGATGAACTTTAATGAGTCTCTTACACTTGATTCACTTAGTTTGATGAAGTTGATTGCTAATATCTCTTTATTTCTTGTGGGAGAAGTGTGGAGAAGTATTCTAGGGTGAAGGGTGTGAAAGGGAAATGAAATGAATTAACATTGGACCCCTTATTAGTACACAAAATCTGTCCCGACCAATTTCTACGGACCAACATACGGTCCGTATAAATTATCTCGACCGTTTGTCCGGGCCGTAGATTTGGTCCGGAGAGGGTGCTAATACGGGCTGATTATACGGTTGAACATACGGCCGTATGTTTTATACGGCCGATAAGTTTGGCCGTATAATGCCGATTTTCCGAAGTTCATTCTCGTTGATTCGTTTGATCTCCAATCCTTATGGAACCTTCTTGACACTTGTTTATCACCTCATTAACAATCTAAGGGACGTTATAACTCTTCTCCAAAGCATCATTAAATTATCATTAACTTGTTACTCGTAAATCTCTTCCGATACTTATCGTATGCCTTGCCTTTTCTTGGCAATTTTCTTCTCTTACCTCGAACGTCTCTGAAATATTAATTAGGGTCATCAAATGTCATTCCTTACTTATTGCAATACCATATACTTCATGCTCTTTGTTAGTCTATCCACCGTGCATCAACGAAAATTTTTTCGAGGTGTAACATTCTTCCCCCTTTAAGAACATTCGTCCTCGAATGTTAAGCACTCGGAAATTCTATGAAAATTTTGCCAGAGTTTTCCCTGTAATATGGAACTACCATCTTGTTACAATAGCCCATAATAACAATGCCTCACACGGCCACAACATAATAGCAATAGAATTTGGCCACACACAACCCGAATGCATAAAAAGGAAAACATACATACTTTAAGATCTTGATGTCTCGTCTTGGACATCTTCCGGGGGCTGAAATAAGTGCGGGTACTTGGATTTCATGATTTCTTCCGCTTCCCATGTCATCTCTTCTCGGTTATTATTTCTCCACAAAACCTTAATTGGGCCACTTCTTTGTTTCTAAGCCTTCGTACTTGCCTATCTAATATGGCAATGGGTACCTCTTCATAAGTCAAATTTTCTATCACTTGAACATCATTTGCTGGCACGATCCTAGTAGGATCTCCAACACATTTACGAAGCATCGAGACATGAAAAACTGGGTGAACTGACTCCAGATCAGGAGGTAGATCTAATTCGTAATCCACTTTGCCTACCTTGCGTACAATCTCATAAGGCCCAATGTACCGGGGACTAAGCTTCCCCTTTTTGCCAAATCTCATAACGCCCTTCATCGGCGACACTTTTAAAAATACCCAATCTTTCACTTGGAACTCTAAGTCCCTTCGACGATTATCTGCATAAGACTTTTGACGACTTTGGGCTGCTAATAGCTGACCTTGTATGAGCTTAACTTCTCTATGGCTTGCTGGACCAAGTCTGGCCCTATCAATTTAGTCTCTCCTGCTTCAAACCACCTGATTGGGGATCTACACTTTTGCCCATATAAAGCCTCATACGGAGCCATTTGGATGCTAGAATTATAACTATTATTATAAGCAAATTCAATAAGTGGTAAGTGATCATCCCAATTACCTCCAAAATCTAACATACATGCCCGTAACATATCCTCGAGGGTACCGAATGGTACGTTCGGCTTGTCCATCGGTACGTGGGTGAAATGTCGTGCTAAGGCTCACATGAGTCCCCAAACCCTCTTGGGGACTCGGGTAAATTAGCGGAAGAGTTCCTCTATCGGAGATAATAGATCTTTGCGGAACACCGTGAAGTCGCACTATCTCTTTAACATAAAGCTTTGCATAATCTTCTGCCACATATGTAGTTCTGACTGGTAAGAAATAAGCTGACTTCGTGAGTCTATCCACGATCACCCATATAGAATCATACTTACATCGAGAATGGGGCAAGCCTGTAATGAAGTCCATGTTAATTACTTCCCACTTCCAAGTTGGAATTTCTATAGCTTGCAACAATCCGCCCGGCTTTTGGTGCTCGATTTTCACTTGTTGACAGTTGGGACATTGAGCTACAAATTCCAGTATATCTTTCTTCATCCCATTCCACCAATATATAGACTTAAGATCATGGTACATTTTCGTTGCTCCGGGGTGGACAGAATAACGGGAATAATGAGCTTCTCTCAATATTTGGTGGCGTAACCCTGCCACATCAGAAACACAAAATCTACCTCGGCATCGGCGAACTCCGTCTCCTGAGATCTCAAATGACTCCTCCTCCTTCTGAGGGGGTGTATCTCTATAATGCATTAGCATGGTGTCACACCCTAATTTTCGTCAGGGTGTGATGGGCACCCGACCCTTGTTTAGGGCCGAGCGAACCCGCTGACTCACATAATACTCATAATCACGCTGACTCTCAAATCGTAACATAAATACATACCGAAAGTTTTCTCGTAAAATAACATTTCATTTACCTTTCTCGAACTAAAGAAAATCTGTATCATATAGAAACATATGGAACTTATAATACAATGCATAATAACGCATCGGCTTACATAGCCGCTTACATAACCGACATCTTATACCCACGACACTGTCTGCAAAGTCTCTAACACAGAACATGATACTATGACATAATACTTTGACTCGGCAAAGCCTCTAGAACAGCGGAGCTCGCCAATCCGGAACATCTTACGCTAATGTCTTCAACTCATGCGGGTGTACGCGCGGCATGGAACGCAGCCCCCGAAGAAAGGGGGTCAATACGGAATATGTACTGAGTATGTAAAGTATGAAACATAATAAGCGGGATCATACTGAAGTAAAGAGTACGGAAAAATCATAAGACTTGCCTTTTGAAAAACATTTGTCATACATATACATATTTCGGTAAATAAAATCATATATAACGTATCATCGTATTATCGTACGTATATACCGTACCCGGCCCTCTAATGAGGGGCTCGGTGAGTAAATCATATCATA
>NW_026727473.1:0-61754 GCF_029784015.1 Lycium ferocissimum
ATTATATGCTAAATTTTCTAAGTGTAATTCGTGGCTCGGTGGCATTTCGGGGTATATTATTTGAGCCGATGGTATCCGGGTGGATACCCGGATGATTGAGGCCGTAAAGAATTGGCCTAGGCCTACGGCGCCGACCGAGGCGCGTAGCTTCGGGGTTGGCCGGTTATTACGGTGAGTTCGTAGGAAGTTTGCTTCAATTTCAGCGCCTTTGACAAAGGCCGACTCGGCGGGAGCTAAGTTCCGGTGGAGCTGGATGCTTGTCGACGTAGCTCCCTGTTGAAAGAGAAGTTGACTACGGTGTCACACACCACGATTCGATCGTGCGTGATGGGCACCCGACCCTACAACGAGCCGAGCGAACCGGCCCGACCCTCTACTACGAAAAATTTTTTTTTTTGAAAACCTTTAGGGACAAGTAAACATAAATAGATGACCGAAATACTCTCTTGTTGCTTTTAAGTCAAATAAAACATGTAACCGTATATAACTTGTGTCAATAATACAATTTGACTCCGGACCCATGACTGTCGCAAAGTCTCTACTACAATCGGAATCCCGGCACGCATGCTATGACTCGGCTACACTCGAGCCAAATGGAGCTACACCCCGCCGGAACATCTTCTATCCCGGCTTCTATCCGTCTGAGTGTACCTGCGTGGCATGAACGCAACGCCCGAAGAAGAAGAGGGTCGCACGAGCAATGCTGAGTATGTAAGATATGCCACAAGAACAAGCGTAGTAAAAGTCGTACATACGTGGAGATGTATCATGTGTAAGACGGTAACACTCGTGCGTAGTAATAACTATATGGAAGCATAGACCGATACACGTATAGAGGAACAACCACATACATGTGAGTGCACTGTGTATGGCCATGCACGCTTAGCTTTTTCCTTTTTCTTATTCCGAATACCTGTTTCTTGTTTTTTGTACTTAGAAAACGTGATACTTTTAAGAAAACTAAGATTTTTTACACGCAAGACGTGACGCCGAATTCATCGGCTCTCCCAACCCCCCCCTCCCAAATAAGTCCCAAATATATAGCATATATATATATATATATATATATATCGCAACACGCGCGCACGCGCCCTCTCCCATAAATCCGCGTCCGGCATCCCGCGTCCGGATGATAAGCCACCAATCGGGTGGACATGATTAGTTCTTCCCATTCCCCACATATACGTGTATGCATCATTACATTCATCAATATCAGGTATTATATATATATATATTATCATATAAACAATTAAACAAAGCATGCATGGGAGTCCAAGGAAAGTCATGTGTTTATCTGAGTGACGTAAGGTCGGTGACCTCCGATTTTATTATGAAATGATCATGGGCGCTTTATCTCACCTTGAAGGAACTAGTAGTAAGGCGAGACAATTAATGGAAAGCAATATCATGAGAAAGTACAACGTAGGATCATAGGGCATCGTTCGTGTACTTAGAATCTTTAAAGGAAAACACTATTCATGAGTAGCCGAGGATTCAAGAAATAGTTTAACGTTCTCATCTCGGCAACCGAATCATAGACTTGGAACCTTTATTCATAGAATCATCATTTTTTTCATCATAGAGTCATAGTCGTCGTCTTAGTCATTAAGGCTTTGCAATATTGTAAAACTTAGTTTTTGGAGAAAACGAGTATTTTGGAAAACATTTGTAAACTTTTAGGAAAGGAAAATCATGTTTTGGAATCGAGGGATTTGTAAAAACAATTATTATTTAGTAGTCGGAGAGTAATAACCAAAAACTTTCCTTAACTATAGAATGAAAGTAAGTCAATGGGTCAATAAGAGAGAGTTCGGAAATAGTGGGCCCACCTCGAGTCAAATGAGGCGGCATATCAAATTTACGTATATTACGGTTCATAGCGTCACTTGAGAGGGTCTTAGGATAATCGAATCCTATTTGTGTAAGTTGGATGTTTGAGAAGTTTTTCCAACATTTTATGCAAGTTCTAATTCAATTCTCGAATGAATAGTAACTAGTTTTCAATCTCGGATTTCTAGAGTTATGGAAGTCTCCGGGCGGAATCAAGCCTATACGTCTAGGACATGCCAAAGAAAAGAAAGTAAGGTCTTACATACCTTTTTCCGCTTCTTACGCTCCTCCAAATTCAAGCTCCAAATCCGCCAAAATCTACAAATTGGTCACATTTACCAAACCTTAGTTAGAGGCCTTTTGAGTTGGATTCTTAAATGAACTTGGCTACCGAAATTTTGGCAAAGCACTTCCCTTGTAAATATACCATGCCACCAAGTTTAACTTGGCCGATTTCAATCAACAACAACCCGAGAATGGAACTCGGCCACAACATCAACAACAATGCCAACAATCAATTCATAATTCAATCAATATACTACTTCATCCAATACTTTACAATTTCGACAAAAACAATAACAACTTAATTCCTTCTTCCAAATTCATAAACTACATCCACACTTCTATATGCTAACAACATCATTTCTCATTAAACAAGAAGCCATATTGAAATCAAATTAGGCTCCAAATCAGCCCATAACATTTCCAACTTCAACATGAATCATCAAACTCTCATTTTCATCACGTAATCCATAATAACAACAACTAAAACACTAAGTAAAATTAGCTTAGCATACGTACACCAAATCAGCCCCTACACGGCCATTCCTCAACATACATAATCTCATGAGTTTCATTCATTTACTACACTCTACGACAACACATAAATATGCTAAATACAATTAATTCATTATTTCTACACATCACATACCACATTCGGCCAAACCTCAACATTCTCAACTCAACTTTAACATCCATATTTTCATGAATTTCCATCATTTCTACATTCAATAACATGCATAAATCACTCACAACACATAAGAGAAGATTGAACCTCACCTTCTTTACTCACTTCTTCATTCGGCCATGATGACTCTTGCTAGAACGAATGATTTGCTCGCTATAACAACCACTCCACGTTAATGAGGGCCTTCAAATTAGTGGACTTACTCGAAGAAAATAATTTTTCCCCACTCAATTTTCCATGGGACCATTCTCGGCCAACATGAGGTTTGGAGGGATGAGTGTTGTTCTTGCTTCAACAATTATTCCATGGTGTAGAGAACCTCCTAATTAGTAGGAAAACATGGAGAAAATAATTTTCCCCTTCAACTTCCATGAGGGCAAAATCAGCCATGCTTGGAGTTTGCTCCTCCTTGTTCTCTCAATTTTTCTTGAACTTTCCATGTGTAAAATGATGAAGTGTGTGTCTTGCTTGGACATAACACCCGTATATATAAATAATATGGGGCACATGGCCGGTCATGTGCCTATTTTCCCCAAATTTCTCAATTTTTCTCAATTCTCTAGATTATTCTTTAAGTCTTTCCCTCGATTTTTCTTAATTTGAAGTCTCTTTGACCAAAAAGATGAAAACTTAGTCCTGGCAAGCTTTGTATATATATATATAGTTCCCTCAAATGTGTAGTGTACACATGTGCTTTTTCATGGCATAAAAGTATTGGCCACATGTAGTGGGGCCCACTGAATAAATTTTGGCCTTTTGGCCATTTCCAAAAATTATTTTCCCAACTTTTAGCCTCAAATTTTCCTTATTCTTGTTTACTTACTAATACTCCCCTACCGATGGAATCATTAGCAACTCGTTTCTCAAAACAACGTCGGAAAATAATCTTATCCTTAACTTCCCGCAATTGTCTTAAAATATTCCAACGTGCAAAATGCGGGATATAACATACGGCTCCAGTTCTGACACTTCCCGAGGGACCAGATGGGTACGTTATTTATTGTGATTTTGTATTTGGGGTGTGTATTGATGCGGCACGCAGTTATAGCTTATGCTTCCCGGCGGTAGAAAGCACGAGAGAAATTATCCTACCCACGATTTGGAGCTAGCCGCGGTGATTCATGCTTTGAAGATGTGGAGACATTATTTATGTGTTCACGTTGATATTTATACGTATCATAAGAGCCTCAAGACATCTTTTAAGGAAAATCGAACTTGCGGGTTAGGTGGTTAGAGTTCTTTGAAAGATTATGATGTTGATATTCTCTACCATCAGGAAAAGCTAATGTTGTGGCGACGCGCTCATGTGTCTATGCGATCTAGCCATGACGTGCCATCGGAGAGGAAGGAAATGGTTCACAAGATTCATCGGTTGGCTAGTCTTGGAGTTCGCTTGGTACATATATATATTGGGGTTTTACTTCGAGGTATTTTTGAATCCTCTATTGAAGAGATTAAGCGGCGTCGGTATAAGGAAATATTCTAGAAAATAGAGACACGGCCCCGTTGGAATGGAAGACCTGCGTTCGAGCTTACATCCGATGGAGTATTATTACACGGGCGGTATGTGTACCGATGTTGCATGTGTATATATATACATTATGCCCGTTATTCTGTTCACCCAGGGTCGACGAAGATGTATCATGATCTCAGATGCTTATATTGGTGGGATGGTATGAAAAGAGATATAGCAGAGTTCGTCGCTCAGTGCCCGAATTGTCAGCAGGTTAAGATCGAGCACCGAAGCTTGGGTGGGTTATTACAGGAGATGGAGATACCGTCGTGGAAGTGGGAAATCATTAATATGGATTTTATTACAGGCTTACCTCGCACTCTACGGAGGTATCATTCCATTTGGGTTATTGTTGATCGGATGACAAAATCAGCCCATTTCCTCCCAGTCCGGACTACGTATTCAGCTGAGGATTATGCCAGGTTATATATCAAGGAGATTGTGAGACTTCACGGAGTTCCCATATCTATTATCTCTGACAGAGGTTCCCAGTTCACAGCTAATTTCTGGAGGTCATTTCAAGAAGGATTGGGGACCCATGTGAGTCTCAGTACAGCATTCCATCCTCAGTCTGACGGACGTGTGGAAGCGCACTATCCGGACGGCGGAAGATATGTTGCGGGTGTGTTATTGATTTCGGTGTAGCCGGGATGATCATTTGCCGCTTGTTGAATTTGCTTATAATAACGACTAATACTTATATCCCGAGGATGGCACCATATGAGGCCTTGTATGGCAGGAAGTGTAGGTCACCGATTGGCTGGTTTGATGTTGGGGAGACTCATGGAATTAGATTGGAAATGTGATCCGGCGAGGCGGTTGATAAGGTGAAACTCATTCGGGAGCGGTTGTTAGCGCCGAGTCAAGAAATCATATGCGGATAATCGTCGTCGACACTTAGGTTTCGGATGTGGTGATTGGGTATTCTGAAAGTGTCACCTATGAAAGGTGATATGAGATTCGGCAAGAAAGGAAAGCTCGGTCCGAGATATATTGGGCCTTGCTCGGATTATCCGTAAAATAGGCAAGGTTGCCTATGAGTTAGATAATGTGATTTGGGAGCGGTACAGTATTCCACATCTCTATGCTTCGTAAATGTATTGGTGACCCTTCCGCAGTATTTCCCGTAGATGATATCCGAGGTTTAGAGGAGCTATCTTATGAAGAGCGACTAAGCCATATTGGATCGTCAGGTAAGAAGGTTGCGGAATAAAGATGTGGCTTCTGTTAAAGTATTATGGCGGAACAATAATCGGGAAGAAATGACCTGGGAAGCTGAGGAGCAGATGAAGAAGAAGTATCCTCACTTATTTCCAGTGCCTACAGGTAATCTAAATTCTTTACTTGACTATGTTGTTTGATGAATGAATTGTTGTGTTAGATGTAAAAGAAACTCCCCCGAGTGCTTATAAGATCCCGTAAGGTTAATCTAACATTCGAGGACGAATGTTCTAAAGGGGGGGAGGATGTGATATCCCGTATTTTGTACATTGGGACAATCCGGTTTAACTATGATAAGTTAGAGTCAAAACCGTTCCGGGATGCAAAGTCGAGACTTTTGGACCTTCGATTTTATTTTGAGACATAAGTTGTTCATGAATTTGTTGGTGTGGAACATTTAGGAAAATTTGGGACCAAAAGTGATATAATTGAAAGTTGCAAATCATGCAAAAATAGCCATGTTGGCCGTGTGAGTGGGAGATGGCTCCCACACATGTTGTGGCCAATTTTAATTGGTCCAACACATGTGTGGGCCATGGGACACATGTATAAGTCCTACTAGTATGAAAAAGATGACTACTAATTCATCCTTCATCATCAACACTTAGAAAAAAAAAAGACAAGAAGTTGAAGAGCAAAGAGAGGCTCTCGGCCAAGACCCCAAAAACTAAGTCCAATTATAGCCATCCCAAAAATATTCCCTTGGTTCAAACCCACTAATTGGAGGTCCCTAAGTAGCGTGGAAGTGTTGTTGGAGCGATCAACCCGCTAGTTTTCATCCTAGCTAACCCTAGCTAGTTGTGAAGTTGAAGGAAGAAAGGTAAGATTTGATCTTGTTTTATGTGTTATAAATGGTGTATGCATGTTGTAGTATGTTAATATGGATGAAAATCATGAAATAGAGTATGTTGAAGTTGAGGCCGTGTGTGTGAGGTTTGGCCGTGTGATGTGTGTGTTGTGTTTAAGTGATGAGTTAAGTTCTATGTAGCATGTTTAGTGTGTAGTGTGAAGAAAAGAATGAGAATCAGGATCATATGTGCATGTGTAATGTTGGCCGAAAATGGGGCATATTATATAACAATGAATGGATCAATTCTAATTAGTGTTTTGAATGTTGTCGTTATGAATTCTATGTTGGAAATGAGAGTTTAATGACTCAAGATTGATGTTGTAATTGTATGGGCTGATTTGGAGGTTATTGTGCATTTAATGTAATTTGTATATTGATGAGAATAGCATTGTTAGAATGTGAATTGTTGGTGCAAATCATGATTTGGAAATGGGGAGTGTGTTATAGTGAGGTTCTCGGGTTTGGGGACTGTTTTCGGGTAAATTGGAGCAATTGTTGGATTGTTGAAAATATTGTATGAATTGTTTAAGATGATCTTGAATTTTGTTGGTATGGGTTCGGGTTAGTAATTGAATGTATAAGCGTTGATGTTGGCTTGAAGGTAAGCCGTTGAATTGAATATTATGAATGTTGTTGAATGATAAAAAGAGAGTTATTAATGTTAGAATGCTTTCCGGATTGATTATTGATGTTACTAGGTTGGTTTTTGATGTTGTTGTTGTTGATTTGGCCGAGTTAAATTCTCGGGGTTGGTCCATTTACAGGGGAAATGCTGCCCAAATTTCTGTAGAATTAAGGGCTAATTTGGAATTAAATGCCCAAATGTCTATAGTTAATGTTTGGCATATTGTGACGTCTTTGTAGACCTTGGGAGCCAAGGCGTAGGTTGGCATTAGCTTTGAGTTTGGAGTAGCTTTGAGAGCGTTGAGGTATGTAAAGCTCAATCCTTTCTTCTTTTGGCATGCCTTAGTTACGAGTAGGCTATGACACGAGCCTCGAGAAATTCGATTCTCGCAATCCGAGCATGTTTATGACTCTTATTCGTTTCTTGGAATTCGTATGTTGATATGATGAAATATTGGCCTTTATGTCTTTGAAATATTTGATTTTCAACTTTTTGCATAAAAAGTTTGGCTTTTAAAGAGTCCGTAACTACGAACGCCCGTATCTTTCACAGAAAGGCTCGGATTACCTCGATATGCTCGTAGGTGATATTATGGCGTATGATGAGTATGTTTTCCATAGGCGGGCCTGGCTCGGGTCAACCCCCGTCCGTGGGTCCCGCGACTCTTCTTTTTGCAATCCTAACGACTTTTGAAAGAATTTGATTTGGTTATTATTCCGATTTCGAAGTATGGTTATTTTACTTATCACTTGAGTCTATGATAATGATTTTATGCATATGGTTACTCACGACTCCGTTCGTGCATTCTGTTATATCTTTCGTCGAGTCCCGGGCCGGTTCTGTTGTCGTGCGCACTATGATACACTCCGGTGTTATGCTGTGTTTATGGTTCACCGAGCGCCTCGCTAGGGTGGGATTCCGCTTATATTTGGTGTTATCTTGTGTATGGCGTTATCTTTGTGATATGATGTGTGACGGGGATACGGAGATTTGAAACTTTCTGGAGTTATGCTGTGTTATGGCGCCATCGACGGGCGGGCGACCATATTTTCTGAGCCCTATGCATGATTTGTATTTTGAAAGTAAACATTTTGATATTTTGGAAACGCATTTATTTTCTGTACCTCTGTTCGAGTATGATTCAGATTTGTTTACTATATCTTCTGCTTTGCATACTCGGACATATTTCCCATCGACCCCCCTTTCTTCGGGTCGCGTTTCATGCCGCGCAGTACGGACGCACGTTTGGTGATCCGCCGTCTAGGACACCCGTTTCTGTCGTTTGGAGTGCTCCGCTTATTCCGGAGCCTACATTTTGGTATATACTCGTCCGTTGCATATGTATATATTTGTTCAGGGGTACGGCGGGGCCCTGTCCCGTCATATGATTCTGTTTGTCTGTTTAGAGGTCTGTGGACGTGTATGTGGGTTATGCCCATTCTGTACAGTTGTGTTTGTATGTTATATGTTTTGGGCGATCCCATTCGCCGTGGCAGCCTCGTCGGCTTGCATTTGTATATGTTTTGGGCCGTTGTTTTGATAGCCTTGTCGGCTTCTGATATATATATGGTTGTGTTTGAGATGTGTCTGAGACAGTTTGATATAATCTGAGACAACGTTTGATATTTGTGTCTGTATAAACTACCTATGTGTGATTCGGGTTTGACGATTGTGTTTGGGTGCCCAACTCGGGCACTAGTCACGGCCTACGGGGCTGGGTCGTGACAGACTTGTTCCCGTTTGTTGTTTCCGTTGATTTGATTCTTGATATCTTGGGTGACTTGATTCGTGATTATTCTTGGTTGACTTATTGTTGGATTATTGATTTCGTGTTGTTGGCTGACTTGTCTATTTTATTGATTTTATGATATATGCATGATACTAATCTTAGTCAACCTATGATATCTACTAGGTACATAGTGTTTGTCCGATACTACCTTCTTTGCATTCTTTTGAGTGCAGATTGTGATCCAGAGACTGCTATCCGACCTCACATCTAGCATTGAGGCCATTTGCTGACAGATTTAGGGTGAGCTTCTATCCATGTAAGGTCGCCCGAAGATCTTCCTTTTATGATATCTAATTCCTACTCCAGACATTATGGTTATTGTTTAGACAGTTTTTATTCCTTAGACATGTTTTAGATTAGAGTCCTTGTACAGTGACTTTTGAATTTTGGGGTTTGTAATAGTTAGGGCTTCCGCATTTATTTCATTATTTAATGGCATGACTTAATTTGATTTATTTTGTGCTTGAATGGTTAAATACTGAATGAATTGGTTAATATAAAATGGACTTGAATGAATAGATGACTTACATGTTGGTTCGCCCAGTAGGAGTTAGTGTGGATGCCAGTCATGGCGGGTTGGGTCGTGACAGGCAGTACCTTGATCAGATCTGTCAAATGGTCATTTGACGAACTAGTTGATCATCTGCATCTTTATTCCTTGATAGAGTTGCGTCATCATCATATAATATTGTTGCAATCACGCCAAGTACATTCTTGACTTGGTTTATAAACCGTTATTATCTTTCTATGATTTAACTGTCATGTAAAACCACATGGTATGACATCAACCCCTCGTGGGAATAGATAACATATCTGGATCGAACTCTTATGTTGATCAGCTGAATGCCCTGTATATCCAAAAAACTTGACAATATTTGTTAGGATAAACATATTCATATCAGGGCTTTCATTTGCAATAGGCAATTGATCTTATTTCAATATCTCTATAGAAGAGTGAACCTATATAATGCTCATAGTTATAACAGGATATATAAATGCATCAATTGTATAAAGATATGGTCTTTGCAGGACCAATTCAATTTTTTAATCTCAACTTCTTTTAGCAGATAATCTAATGCTTTTGGAAACTCTTCAAGAGTTCTAATATTCAAGTCATTAACTTGCACAACAATATGAAAGATTATGATTATTACAAAGCAACAAATGTAAACAGAGTCATCTTTGTACCCTTCGTTAATGAATATTTATTAAGGCGATTCCAGTACATCAACCTTGATTCATAATCTATTCAAGGATTATAAACAAGTTTCTCAATAACTTCTATATGCTTCAGCCATTTTGAATCCTTCAGAAATTTTCATATAAATTTTGTCAAGTAAGCCATATAGGTTGTGACAAATTCCATCAGTACAAATTGTGACATCTTCTGATGTCTGGACTGCTGGTCCAACCGCTTATCAAGATGCATCATTTCACTTGGTAATTATTTCTACATCAACATGCTTTAAGAAACGTAGAATTCAGATCCTCACAACCTTATACAATATTGCACGCTATATTGTATCAAAAATATCATTGACGATATGTTATATCCCGCATTTTCGTACATCGGGACAATCCGAATTGACTATGATAGGTTAGAGACAAAACCATTCCGGGATACAAAGTCGAGACTTTTGACCTTCGATTTCGTTATAAGACCTAAATTGCTCATGAATTTGTTGGCATGGAACAATTAGGAAAATTTGGGACCAAAAGTGGAATTGTTGAAAGTTGAAAATCATGCAATTTTGGCCTTGTGGCCGTGTGGCCTTGAAATGGTCCCACACATTTTTGTGGCCAAATTTAATTGGCCCAACCCATGTGTGGGCCATGGACACTTGTACAATACACATATAAGCATAAAAGATGATCACTAAGTCATCTTTCTCTATTCTATACTTAGAAAAAAAAAAACAAGAACTTTGAGAGCAAAAGAGAAGGCCATTCGGCCAAAGCTCCCCAAAATTCAAGTCAAAAATCAGCCATCCCAAAATTATTTCGTCCTAGCAAATCCACTAATTGGAGGTCCCTAAGTAACGTGGGAGTGTTGTTGGAGCGAACAAACCATCCGTTTTGTCAATCGCAAACCCTAGCCTAATTGTGAAGTTGAAGAAGAAAGGTAAGATTTAATCTTGTTTTATGTGTTATGAATGATGTATGCATGTTGTAGTATGTTAAAATGGATGAAATTCATGGAAATATTGCATGTGAAAGTGAGCCGTGTGCATGGTGTGTGTGGCCGTATGTGTGTGTTGTGGTGTTGTATTGAAGTAATGAATTAAAGTCTAGGTAGCATGTTTTGATTGTTGTAGAGTGGAGAAATGAATGAAAATCATAAAGATGGTAAGTTGGGGTGGTGGCCGAATGTGGCCACCCTTGTGTGAATAAGAATGAATTAATTCTATTTGAAATTTGATTGTTGTCGTCGTGAATTCTATGTTGACAATAAGAGTTTAATGACTCAAATTGATATCGTAAGTGTTGTGGGCTGATTTGGAGGTCATTGTGCATTTGATGTAAATTGTATATTTATGAGAATGACATTGTTAGGACGTGGATTGTTGGTGCAAATCATGATTTGGAAATGAGAAATGTGTTATAGTTGAGGTTCTCGGGTTTGGGGCAATTTCGGGTGAGTTGGAGTATTATTTGGGATGTTTGAAAAATTGTGTGAATTGTTTGAAATGTTCTTGAATGTTGTTGGCATGAGTTCAGACTAGTATTTGAATGTATAGGCATTGATGTTGGCTTGAAGGTAAGCCGTTGAATTGAATATAGCGAATATTGTTGGATTATGTAGACAGAGTATTTAATGCTAGAATGCGTGTTGAATTGGTTATTGATGTTGCTAGTTTGGTTGTTGGTGTTGTTGTTGTTGATTTGGCCGAGTTGAATTCTCGGGGTTGGTGTATTTACAGGGGAAATGCTGCCCAAATTTCCGTAGAATTAAGTATTAGTTTGGAGATGAATTCCTAAGTATCTATAGCTAATGTTTGGCATATTATGTCGTATTTGTAGATCTTAGGGAGCCCGAAGTTTGAGTTTGGATTGACTGTGAGAGCGGACGAGGTATGTAAAGCTCAATCCTTTCTTCTTTTGGCATGCCTTAGTTACAAATAGGCTATGACACGAGCCTCAAGGAAATTCTATTCTCGCAATCCGAGCATGTGTATGACTCTTATTTGTTTCTTGAAATTCGTATGTTTGATATGATGAAATATTGGCCCTTATGTCTTTGGAATATTTGATTTTCAAATGTTGCATAAAAAGTTTTGTTTTTAAAGAATTAAAGTAACTACGAACGCCCGTATCTTTCACAGAAAGGCTCGGATTGCCTCGATATGTTTGTAGGAGATTGTATGGTGTATGATGAGTATGTTTTCCATAGGCGGGCCCGGCTCGGGTCAACACTCGTCCGTGGGTCCCGTGACTTTCCATATTTGGTGTTAATGACCTATTTTCGAAAGAACTTAACATGACTACCTTTCCGACCCCCGAGTATGATTACATATTTATTCGTTGAGTCTGAAATGACGATTCGTATACTTACGATTCCGATACGTAACTGTGGCTTATGAAGTTCGGTTTGATATGTACCCGAGTGATGTTCGGAAGAAAACCTTATTTGACGATTGTTGCGGTTATGATCTAACAGTTCGTTTTGATTATCCTATTGGGTCTTGTAAGTGATTTGCATTGCATAAGGTTTCCCACGATTCTCGCTCGTGCATTTTGTTGCTATGTCTTTCGCGAGTCCGGCTGGGTTATGTATCGTGTGCACTATATGCTATTTGGTGTTATAATGTGACCGGTTCGCCGAGCTCATCGTTTTTGGGTCGGTACCGTGTGTATGTAATATGTGGTATTTGTCCACTGGATATTTGATCGCGGGCTGTGATATTTTCCGCTGGATATTTGACCGCGTCGTGATATTGTCCGCTGGATTTTTGACCGCGGGCTGTGGCATGGCCGCTGGATTTTTGACCGCGGTATGTCGGGTTTTCGGAGATACAAAATCTTCTGGGATATGATGTGTCATGACGCCATCGACGGGCGGGGACCATATCTTCCGAGCCCCATGATGATTTCAGAATTTTGACAATGAACATTTTTTGGGTATTTTGGATATGTACTTACTTTCTCGTATTTTTGTTTCGATTATGACTTAGATTTGCTTTCTGTATCTTTCATTGCATACTCAAAGAGACATATTCGTCTTGACCTCACGTCTTCGAAGGCTGCGTTTCATGCCCGCGAGGTACGAACGTACGGTTCGGTGATCACGCCGATCTAGGACACCTTTTTGTTGGAGCGCTCCGCATTCGGAGCCTACATTTTGGTATATATATTCTTCCGTTGTATACGTATTTGTGTATTCGGGGGTACGGCGGGGCCCGTCCGTCGCATGATTCGTTATTTTTTGTTAGAGGCAGCAGACATGGATGTGGGTTATGTACGAGTTTTGTTCGGATGCGTTGAGTGAGTTGTGTTTTGGCGGCCCATCATTTGGGCGGGACCTTTGTCACGCGTGTATGTATGCTTCGACACGTTATGTATGTTATGACGGCTAAACCTCTTTACCTGTGCGGTATATATGTTTGTATCGTCCGTTTGGAACCATGTCGGATATTTATATATGTATAAGTCGTTTGTATGCCGAATCTGGTTAATGAGCGCGTACGGGTGCCCAGCTCGGGCACTAGTCACGGCCTACGGGGTTGGGTCGTGACACGATAGATCATTTGTATCGGTTCGCAATTCGACATAACTTAATGAGATTTCATCACTTCATTATTTTCAGGTACTTGAACCTCACATGAGATTTCATTAAGTGTTATGTTGTAGGCTCTTCAAGAGCACATTGCCTCCTTATTATAACCATTTTGATCATTTGCTCCTTGCCCTTTCCAAGAGTTATTACATATGAAACCGATTTGTCTACCATGCTTCATGCATGTTGTGGACTTTGTCCTCCAAGGACATTCAATAGGAGAATTTGCAGCTGAAATATGAGATAAATTTTGGGTCAGCTAATGCTTCTAGCATTTGACTTGAATTATCTTTTGAATGAGGATCATACAGATGATAATTCACAAAATGTTTCTTAGCTGCATTGTCTCCCCCTCATGTTAGATAAACTAACATATCCCCCATTTCATTTGGGAATATCCATCTGTGTGCATCGTGGTAGATCCATTAATCATACACAGCACATCAAAAAATTATTAGATGGTTGTCACGACCCAACTCGTGGTCGAGCGAGCACCCTCACTAACCTTCCTGGTGGGCGAACCCTTCCCCTTACTTAACCGTTTTTAGTTATCACATGCGGAAATTAAGTAACAAAAGCAATCTCAATATCATAGATAAACGCTAAGTACGAAAATACAAACGACACCCCAAAGATCTGGTCAAGGCATAGTACAAGAGCTACTGAGTAAGTGCATAAGTCTGACTAGTAGAAATACATTAAGTCTGAACAATACTGGCTCGAATACAATGGACATATATCATGATAGAAGAGTTTTTCGGGTAGTAGATCGGAACATGGCTCACCCCGAAAACTCCAACTGACTACCTCGGGAAACTTACTCACGAGGTCCTAATGAGGAATCTGTAACAAACTCTGCACTCATAAAAGAATGCAGCAAGGTAGCATCAGTACAAACAACAAGTACTGGTAGGCATCATAGGCCGAATAAGATTAGTTTACGTATATGAGGAACAAAATTTACAAGATAAAATAGATAGGAATATAGTAACCACTCAAGTCACTGAATATCACAACTGAATCATCGCCTAAGGTGAAACACCTAAGCACGAGTACGTCAAGTCTCCATTATTTCCTCGAGTAACCTGACTGTATACAACCAAAGAATTCCGGTCCCAATCGATGTAAAATGTGATGAAAATCAGGCATATTCACATATCAAATCATCACAAAAATTAAGGAATTCCACCGGCCAGAAGGCATACAGAAACTCAATTATTCAAGTCATAAGCCTATATGGGGCCACTAAACCACAATGCTGTCAAGTCAAATAATTGATCTTTACCACAAGAAGATTCCATCAATCAACGACAATAATCAATAATAAAAGTGCCATATGATGTCGTGGATGAAATGTAATGCTATGCTATGCAAGTCATGCAATGCAATGGCCAGTATCTCAACCTGTACACACATGCTCCGGACAGACTATTGACATCTCGGCAGTCATGACCCGCGGGGCACCTATGGTGTCCATGTACCACTCACTCTGCACAAAGCCCAAAAGTGACTTTCATCTTTCACTTTCATAAAACCAGCCACTCCGCACAAAGCCCAGAGGTGACTTTCATCTTTCACTTTCATAAAATGTTTCCAAAGTCTTTTTCCATCAATTGTTCCATGATTCTTTTATCACACTATTTTCCACAACATTTCCATCATGCATGAATGTATGAATGCAAAAATGAGATATCAATAAATATGCCATGGAGATCACAAAGCACCATAAGTCATAACAAGACTTGCATAAATCACAACCACCATGAAAATGGGAACAACACAGAGCTTCAATCATCATAGTGAATCTATCACCTCACATCACCCAGTCACATCAACAAATACACCACATGCCACAGTGCATAAAATAATGGCGACAAGCCCACATAATCAGAAGTCGTAACAACCTAAGAGTATATCCAACCCAACGTCATGTCCGAAGACCTAATCATGCTTTTTCCCGCCAATTCCACGCATACATACGTTTCACTAATCAAAGTCTAACCAAAGTAAGTTGTAACCTACCTCAATGCCGAATAGGAGCCACGTACTACATCACCTGAGTCTTCCCTTTCCGAAGCGCTTCAGAACGATCGAAGTCTAATATTAACAATGCTAAGTAACTAAATGACCACAACAAGCCAACTAATCCGGAAAAAGACGGGTAGAGAATTACTCAAAATACCCCTATCGAATCACGAGGAAAAATCGGGATTTAAGGGCGAAATTAAACTACCCATAGTCCAATTAGTCATTATCCTTAATTTCATGGAGTTTTAACCACAATTGGTCCTTCAATTCATCAATTAAGCCAAAACCCCCAAATTAGTAAGAATCCTAAATTCATGAATTGATTCTAGAAGCCAAGACAGAATCAATCTTAGAATCTATTAATCCACAATTTTAGATGATAGAATCAGTAATTAGAACAACAATAACCAGTTATATTAGAGGGTTTAATGATTGACAACGTAGGTTCCATAACTCATCACCCTCAATAACCATTAACTACCATGGATACTAGTAAAGGAAAGATAAATTACAAGATTAAGGTTCAAGAACTTACCCCAAGATGATTCCACCAAAAGTCCTTTAGAAATCACCCCAATCTCTCTTTAGACTTAGGTTTTTGGTGAATGGACTAATGATTTGAAGTTGGGAATAAAAACAAGGTTTCTAGTTCAGCGAACTTCTCTGGGGCGAGCAAATCCCACATCCGCGAACCCGCCTCATCAGATACCCATCCGCTGGGGCGAGAAATCAGCAATTACCTGGTTTCGCCAAATCTCAACCCAAAACCCCGACAACCATCCGGGACCTCCCGGATACAACCCAAACATGTCCACACAAGTAAAACCATGCTACAAATCCATCCGTCACCTCGGAATTCCCAACGGAGGTCACTTTAACTTGGTCAACCCCCAAATGGCTAAAACCAAATATCCAACCACTAACCAAACGCACCCGAAAGCCTCGCGAGAACTAAACGACGATCTTCGCCGGCGAGCAAATCCCGTTCGCGAACC
Source organism: Lycium ferocissimum (assembly GCF_029784015.1). Taxonomy (NCBI): domain Eukaryota; kingdom Viridiplantae; phylum Streptophyta; class Magnoliopsida; order Solanales; family Solanaceae; genus Lycium; species Lycium ferocissimum. The sequence continues at coordinate 16,593 of NW_026727473.1, forward strand.
CGCCTCATCGATACCTATCCGGCCGGCGAGAAATCAGCAACACTGGTTTCGCCAAATCTCAACCCAAAACCCCGACAACCATCCGGGACCTCGCGGATACAACCCAAACATGTCCACACAAGTAAAACCATGCTACAAATCCATCCGTCACCTCGGAATTCCCAACGGAGGTCACTTTAACTTGGTCAACCCCCAAATGGCTAAAACCAAATTTCCAACCAACTACCCAAACGCACCCGAAAGCCTCGGGAACTAAACCAGCGATCTTCGCTGGGGCAAATCCCGCTTCCGCGAACCCGCCTCATCAGATACCCATCCGCTGGGGCGAGAAATCAGCAATTACCTGGTTTCGCCAAATCTCAACCCAAAACCCCGACAACCATCCGGGACCTCCCGGATACAACCCAAACATGTCCACACAAGTAAAACCATGCTACAAATCCATCGTCACCTCGAATTCCCAATCGAGGTCACTAACTCTTCGGGTCAACCCCCAAATGGCTAAAACCAAATTTCCAACCAACTACCCAAACGCACCCGAAAGCCTCGGGAACTAAACCAGCGATCTTCGCTGGGGCGAGCAAATCCCGCTTCCGCGAACCCGCCTCATCAGATACCCATCCGCTGGGGCGAGAAATCAGCAATTACCTGGTTTCGCCAAATCTCAACCCAAAACCCCGACAACCATCCGGGACCTCGCGGATACAACCCAAACATGTCCACACAAGTAAAACCATGCTACAAATCCATCGTCACCTCGGAATTCCCAACGGAGGTCACTTTAACTTGGTCAACCCCCAAATGGCTAAAACCAAATTTCCAACCAACTACCCAAACGCACCCGAAAGCCTCGGGAACTAAACCAGCGATCTTCGCTGGGGCGAGCAAATCCCGCTTCCGCGAACCCGCCTCATCGATACCCATCCGGGCGAGAAATCGAAGAATTACCGGTTTCGCCAAATCTCAACCCAAAACACTCACAACCGTCCGGACCTCCGGGATACAACCCAAACATGTCCACACAAGTAAAACCATGCTACAAATCTATCTCGTCACCCTAATTCCCAACGGAGGTCACTTTAACTTGGTCAACCCCCAAATGGCTAAAACCAAATTTCCAACCAACTACCCAAACGCTTTGCCGAAAGCCTCGGAACTAAACCCGATCTTCGGCCGGGGCGAGCAAATCGCTTCCGCGAACCCGCCTCTCGTCGGATACCCATCCGCCGGGGCGAGAAATCGACAACTCCGGTTTCGCCAAATCTCAACCCAAAACCCCGACAACCATCCGGGACCTCCCGAATACAACCCAAACATGTCCACACAAATAAAACCATGCTACAAATCCATCCGTCACCTCGGAATTCCCAACGGAGGTCACTTTAACTTGGTCAACCCCCAAATGGCTAAAACCAAATTTCCAACCAACTACCCAAACGCACCGAAAGCCTCGGGAACCTAAACCCCCCCCCCCCCCCCCGCGGACCTCACAGGGTCGATAAAATTTCGAAAAAGATTCATTTACCCAAAAGTCAATTATTGGTCAAACGTTTTTCACATATTCAACTTAGAACTTCTAACTTCCAACTTCCTCAAAATCAAACAAGGCTCGCCCGATCTCTCCAGAAACTGTGCTACCTATCCCCACAAGTCAAACACGCTCTAACGATGCTAGGGGAAAAGTCAACAGGGGTAAAAAAATTAAAAACCCAATAACGACCAAACGGGACGTTACAATGGTAACATTTGGTTCTTGATCCTGAACCAATTTTGTGAGGGGAGAATTTATCGTAATTTTGGTGGTCTGAAGCATAAAAGTGCCAATGTATGCAATTTATTGTGTCTTAGACCAACACATGAAGCTTTGTTCTCATAAGCAATGGTTTAGCTATATATATCGGAGACATTCAATGCTAAATCAGCTTGAATGTAAACTAGCCTTATCAAGATGAATTGTCTTGATTACATATTCTGAAAATTAAGCTTTCAACTCAATTATTTTGAGCAAAACTACGTAAATGTCAAACTGTCGATTGACGATAAACGCACATGTGACCGTCTCATAGATGCATCTATTTAAGACATCACATTACAGGTGAACAGACCAACATTCACCTTTTATATTTTTCTAAATTTAGGGGATTCAGCCCCAACATTAGTTGGTATAATCAACTTATCATGAGAACAAGCAATACAAAAGAAATCTTGAAGAATTTTCTAGTTCTTCAATATATTTTGAATACTCAGTTAGCACATCATATTTAAATCTGGACGTCCAAAACGGTCATGTCAACTGAAAAAATTATCTGTACTCATAAACTTCAAGTTTACTATGACGTGTGTTATTTATTTTAGTAAACATCTGATTTACTATTGCATGAAATTTTATATCAATAAACTTCTGGTTTATTGCGGTATGTGATCTTATCATGCTCGTGTAACGTTTTACATACGTCTTTCTTACCGTAGTAACTTGAAGATATTTAATCTTTCAATCATTTTTAGTCTCAATATGACAACCATTTTTATTGCTAGTAAACTTCAGGTTAACTATAATTTGTGTTCCGATCGTAACCATTACGATCTAGTACAAATGGTGCTAACCCCTTCGAGAGACTTCAATTTATTTGTCATAGTTAGATATTATTTAGACATTGATGGTGTCATGATACTTGTAGATAAACAATTAGCTCTTCTGGAACCCTTGATCATTAATTTCTACTACCGAATATTTTTTTAGATACTTTTGGTATCACCAAAGAAGATTTGGTTAGACATTACTGGTGTCATGAAAGAAAACAGTAATCAAATGAAAATTTAAAGATAATTTTAAACTATAAATTACGAAAAGTAAACATTAAGCTCTAAACTTCAGTATTTCAAATATCTCCTTCAAGGAGATTAGCCATTAACATCTGAATAGTTTGTATCAAAGTAGAAACCACATACTAATCACATCATTCAAAAAGAGATACGTTAATGTTTATTTCCTTCAAAGAAATTAAAAACAATTAACCATTATGTATCAATGTGGTTATAGTAAGCATTCTACTCTACTTCCTATTTTCATAAAATGATATTTGATAAAATTATTTGAGATGTTCTACGTACAACAGATACGTGTTGCAATGCCTTAATTTCATTCCATAAAAATAACATGTATATCCCTTGTTATTTTATTCCTCCAAGAGTGATATTTCTTCATTCACTTTCAGGGAATGAAACCTGATAATTCAAATGTGTTGAAATACGATGTTCATCAATAGCTCATTATTTTGCTCAAGCATAAAAAGACATTGCTTCGAAAAAATGCCTTACTACTTTAGGAGTAAGTTTCATATTTACTACTTTTGGAGTAAAGTTAGTTATACCACTTCGGGAGTAAAGCTTAGAGTTTTACTACTTCGGAAGTAAAGATTAAAATTTCACTACTACGGAAGTAAAATACAATGTTTTACTACTTCGGGAGTAAAATTTAAAGTTTTACTACTTTGAGAGCAAAGTTTAAAGGTTTACTGCTTCGAGAGTAAATTTTAGAGTTCCACTACTTCGGGGATAAATTTGAGAGTTGTACTACTTTAGAAGTAAAGCATAAAATATTCAGAATATTTCTTCTCAATTATTCTATCTCTTGTGGAGATGAGTCATGATATTTTCACAACCACACACGTTTATATTTGTAGGCTTTACTACATAAGAGTAAGTTTCATATTTACTACTTTTGAAGTAAAGTTAGTTTTACCACTTCGGGAGTAAAGCTTAGAGTTTTACTACTTCAGGAGTAAAACATAAGAGTTTTACTACTTTGGAAGTAAAGATTAAAGTTTCACTATTGCGGAAGTAAAATATAATGTTTTACTACTTTGGGAGTAAAATCTAAAGGTTTATTACTTCAGAAATAAAGTTTAAAAGTTTACTGCTTTGAGAGTAAATTTCAGAGTTCCACTATTTCGAGAGTAGAGTTTTTAAATTTACTACTTCAGGAGTAAAATATAAGATATTCAGAATATTTTTTCTCAATTATTCTACCTCTTGTGGAGATGAGTCGTGATATTTTCACAACCAAATGCACGTTTATATTTATAGGCTTTACTACATAGTGTCACATTTACTTCAGCGAATAAATCTGTATTTATTTTATCAAAAGTTCTCATTCTTCAGGAATGAAACATAATTATCTGAACGTGTCTTAAGCATATCAAATCGAGATAGCTCTGAACCTCTTTTAAGCTATTGCCACTTCAAGAGCAAATCGAAGCATGCATATAATTTAGAGAATCTTTCTCTAACATATCATCAGTTGTAATCATAACAAGCCTATGAAAATATTACCACTTCAAGTGGTTATTGACATAAATGAATTTAATCATAACGTATTTAAGAAATATTATCACTTCTGGTGATCATGTATTTCTTACAAACTTTCATTCTTAGCCATTAAGAAATATAAAATTAATATGATAATTCCTCTTAACAATATTATTCTTCAGGAACAAATTTGAAGCATAAATGATCAAGCGAACCATTTAAACTCCAGAGATCAAAAGAATCCACGTATACGAAATAATGGTAACATACATCCAAAATTCATAGAGGATGATATTATATATACTACTAATGCTATGTATTCATTAGCTCTTTTCCATAATAACAATTTTACTTATGGCAAATTATATGCCAAAGATTTAGTTGATTTCGTTACAACTAACAAGTAAGGTTGAAAACCATTTTTCTTATGGCCACATAGTCAGAATCTCAAATAGTATTTCAACAAAGAGAACTTACGTCCCTCACGATATTATAAACAACAGATAGAACTTACGTCCCTCATGATATTATAAACAACAGATGGAACAACAAAAAGAAACGAAAGATGCTAAAAGGAATACCTGATCCAGCTCTTACTTTCGTCATTGTTTAAAAATATTTGTCCAAGATAACGGAGTCTCGTGCTGATAAAGTGTTATAAAATAAAGGCTATAAAGTAAATATACCAAAGACAAGTATATAGAAAGAGACTAATATATTATTCAACCTTCAACTTAAGAAAGATTTCATTGTATATATCATATTCTACAAGAAAATGCTTGATGGCCAAGTAACCAGGGAAATATTTTGGTGGCCAAGTAACTTGCAAAGCAAGTTACTTGATGGACATCCAATTAATATTTACAACAAATATTAATTTTTCCCTCCACAAAGTAAGTGCAAGTAGAAAACTTAATCAAACATCAGATAGGAACTTGTGAATATTACTGTTCGAACTTCAAACTGTGGCCCCTTGACCACCAGGTTTACTGCACTGGAGAGGCAACAAGCCTCCCTTGATGCATCAAGTATAAGTATTTTTTCCTTTAGCAATTCGAAAAGAATGTAAACACAAGCTAAGTATCAAAGAAATTACATAGCAAATTTGCAAGTCCCAAAAGGAAATGATAAAAGAGGAACAACTAAAAACGACAAACCAAGATTTAGCAAAGACTTTAAGTTGTAGATTTCTCCTCAAGTAGTGGAATTGTGTTTGAACTGTCAGCAACATTAACTTGATGCTCATTTTCTTCATTAAATCTATCAACACTATGAAGAAAGATACCTGCATGTACAAATAAATGAAACATGTAAACTTCTTGCTCAATCCGTAACTTCTACTTAATCACATTGGATAGATTGGCTCGAGGATTAAAATTTCAGGATCGGGTGTTTTCGTTGGAAAACTTGATCTGCTTTACCTACAACCCATATTCCAGAGGCCAGAAACAAAATCGATGTCAGGATTAAAGCAGTAACTCTCCAGTTATTAATGTGATCCTGAGAAAAAATAATACCAGGATTGTATCAAATGTTTGTCAAATACCATTGAATCAACTATATGATAACCATAATTAGTGCAAGAACAGCCCACCCATACTAGGTCATCCATTTCACTGACAGAAACCAATTTATAGTCAAGTTTAACCGACTATAGCAAATACTTGTCATCTTTTCTAGGTCACCAATCCACGTTGACTATGTATAGTTACTTGTAGTTGGCTTTTTAATGAATAATACTGCCAGTACACAAATATCAAATCTACTAATTTAATTATGCCTTGACAAGTGGTTCATTTTGCCATCCTATCATCTCTGCACTTACTTTTCTAATATCTAACCATTCATGCTTGTGAAAATGTTTCTCATCATTAAGCAAATGTAATGAGAACCTTCCTTCTTTCATATGTGAACCCTTTCCGTTTATCAAAACTAAGAATCATTTGGTGGACAATTTAGAAGGAAAGGAACTCTAGATGTTTTGAAGATACTATTAGTTCCCTACAAAGGATTAAGATGAATTGTATTCTGATGTTTTGTAACAGGTGTAAATCATAGTATACAGATGATCCAGCTTCTGTTATAGACATCCTAGGGTCCTTATGAGAAAATATAGGTCTTAGTGGGTTTGTCTCTAGTTTATACTTTTGGTTCGGATCCGCTGATGTAAACACTTCATTTTGGTTTCCAACACTGTTGATGATTTATACACTGCCTGTTACCCCGTGGAAAAACAAAACTAAAAACCATGTTGTCAACCCTGTTATATGATTTCTGTGCTTTAATAGGAGGGAAAAAGGATCATCCTATTGCGTTACAGGGAATACATATAGATAGGAGTTTGATTGACATTAGTTTGAGTACCTTTGCCACTCTGCGAATAGCAATGGGGAGATTATCTGATGAGTAATGGACTGAAGCAAGAGGCATTGTCAGAGCAGAAATAAGTCACCAAGTGAATTTGTGTACCTCTATCAGGGTTGGAAACATCAACTGGATTAGCGGGCTGAGATATAGGTCTATGTCATCTGGGTGGAAGTGGATTTGTATGCATAAAAGTTGATATCAGAACAAATATGGATAGGTAATTTAATGGGTTAGGAAAGACATATGAAGCGATCTCGAAAAAGGGTAACATCTTGTTGAAATCAAGTACCTATTTGTAGAGGAATCAAAGCATTTGGAACCATTTTGTAGACGAGAATACCCTAAAAAGACACATTTGACAGCTTTTTGTTGAAGTTTGTCTTTTCCATGGGTAAGATTCTGAACAAAACAAGTACAATCAAACACACGTGGAGGAAGTGGGAACAGAGGCTGATCTAGAAAGTGGTGGAAGTGCTAGCACATTCCGTGGGGGTGAGATAACCTCGCAGGAAAAAGCAGACCTCCTGGCGCTTGAGGGCTCGTGGAAGCTCCAATGGGTTTGGGATTTCTGGATTTTCTTCGCCAATGGATTTGGAGCTTCCCGATGGTGTTGGTTGAGCCACCAAAATGAACAACAGAGGATTTTAGACCCTCGCAGATCTGTTGCTTAATTTTGGTATTCTGCTTTTATAAGAAGAAGAATCAAAGGAGAAAGAGTAGGGATTCAAATCCTATCTCTAATACCATGTGAAATAAGAGGAGAATTAGAGGAATTTGCTAGATTATTCTCTTCAAACCATCACAAGGAGTTCAAAATAAGGAAAGAGAGTAAAGGATGCCAAGAGTTTATTCAAGGTTAGAACATGCTACCAGCAATTAAGGAATCCAACTGGTAGCTTTTCTAACTGGCTGTCGAAAACCATCTGAAAAAACAAAGCACCCCTGAAGGTGGATTGTTTCGTATGGTTGGTGGCACACGGAGCTTGCTTACTCAGGACAACCTTCAGAAAAGGGGGATCAATCATCTTTTCATTCACTGCACTTTCACCTCGCACGTCTGGCATATCATTCTGAATATTGGAGGGGTTTGCTGGGCAATACCTAGGACAACTACTGAGCTCCCAAATATTGGTACTTGAAAGGGATAGGGAAGGACAACAAAAAGATATCGAACAAAATGCCTGTTGCCATCTGGAAAGGAACACAAGAAAATTTTAGAGCAAAAGGAATCTATTATCAGCATTAAGAACAGATGCTTTTCTTTACTGTTTTATTGGTGCAACATGGCAATTGCAAATGATGCAGAGGCCATGATAGACTTTTTGAGCTCATTACGCATCCTGAAATTATGTAAAAGCTTTGCAGCAGTTTGCTGCTCTTTAATATAAAGCTTTTACCAATCAGGAAAAAAGGGAAAGAGAGTAAAGAAAATAATTATATTCCTACAAAATCTCTTTATTACCTGATTACAGGGATTTGGGAATCTTTCTATATTTAAATAATATCTACTTTTCCATATTTAACAACTTAATTAGAAAGAAAGAAAAAAAAAAAAAAAAAGAACTGCATCAACATAAGCTCTTACATATTTACTGCAAAACAAAACAACACAAACCTGGAGAACCCCCACAAGAGGAGAGGAAGGCACATCACCGAATATGTGAATTGAAACAGTGGACATAGCCATAGACAACGGTCTCAAACTTGGTTTGACGGAATGCAGACAGACATAATTTACTGGGCCCTGCAGTCATAGCGTACAATGTTAAAGAAGAAAGGAACTGGCTGATATAGTCATCAAATGTTAGATAAATACAATTAAACAATCATGTCAAAGTATGTTACCAATTTCAAAAAAAAAAAAAAATCACGTCAAATTAATTGGGACATGTCAGGTAACTTGTCAAAGCCAGTTACTGATTTCAGAAACTTCCAAGAGCAAGGAAAAACTTTAGTGACAATACCAATCATAGCGAAACAATTCTATAGTTCTGGATCGTTATTTTTGCCTCATAAAAAATTAGACTTCTGATCTCAGATGCAACATCTACTGACACTAGACGAGTCAAAGGAAAGGGGAAGGTATCCTCTTGCGAGAAAGCATGCTGCTGAGAAATAACCAACATTGAATTTGTTATTAAAAGGATATAGAAGTAGAGAACACAAATAATATGATCGGATAATAAATTACCTGTGTTGCAAATACAAGCAATTCTCCTATTGCAAAAAGAGCGATGAAGGCATACAAGCTCTTAAAACAAAAGGCCGCAAAGCAAAATATTGCTCCAAAAAATGTTGCCACTGAAAGAAGCTGCAACAAAGTACACTGACATCATTAGTGGCAGAGATTGGAATAATATCATGTCAATACACCCACGGAATAACCTGTAATACCACATCACTCAGCAAGGGCTGAAGAAGAGAGGTGTTCTCAACAAACTAGAAGTGTTAGAAAGGGTTGAAGAAGGTGGGAGACTAAATGAAGGACAAATAGAAGACAGGGGAGCCGCGATGATGGAACTTGAGGTGGTGGCCAAACTTGAAGAAATATCTTGGAGGTAAAGATCCAGATTCTGGTGGATCAAGGTGGGGGATAGAGAAAACCTAATTTTCCACAAAATTGTCAATGCAAATAGAAGGTACCACTTAATTGAGAAGCTGCAAGTAAATGAGGAGATGGTAGAGGACAACGAAATTATCAAGAGAGATTATTAATTACTACAGCAACCTGTACAATGAAGGCCTTGTTTCAAACTTAGTTGTCCCAAGATTAACTGAGGTGGATAAGGAGGAGCTCCAAAGGCCTTTCTCAGAGAAAGAGGTGGAAGAAATTATTCGAAGTTGTGAAGGAAAAAGGCTTCAGGGCCAGATGGTTTCAATATGACATTTTACAAGCACTACTGCACTACAGTAAAGGAAGATATTTTGGCTGCGGAGAACTTTTTCTATCAGAGTGGAAATTTTGAAAGAAGTTTTAATGCATCTTTCATTCATTAGTCCCTAAGAAAGCTGGGGCAGAGGAAATAAAGGACTTCAGACCAATAAGTCCGGTGGGGAATTTCTACAAAATCATTTCTAAACTACTGTCAGAAAGATTAAAGAAGGTAATGAATGTTCTGGTTGCAGACTCTCCGATGGCATTTATTAAAGGGAGGCAAATTACAGATGCGGTTTTGATTGCTATCGAGTGTCTTGACAGTAGGAGACAGGGAGAAATGGGTATATTGTGCAAGCTGGACACTGAAAAATCCTTTGATCATGTTAATTGGGCATAGTTGCTTAACCTGTTGAATGATGCGGGGTTCTGGAGAAAACTGGAGTAGAAAGATTAAAAGTTGCATCTCATCGGTCAGGTTCTTAGTGACTATTAATGGCGCCCCAGAAGGTTTTCTCCTTATATATAGGGGGTTGAGCGAGGGAGACCCTATTCCCCCTTCTTATTCATCCTAGCTACCGAGGGAGACCCTATTCCCCCTTCTTATTCATCCTAGCTACCGAAGGATTAAGCCACATGCTATGAAAAACAATGTCTTTACAGTTTATCAGGGGCTTCAGAGCAGGGGCACTGGAAAACAGCGGTGTGGAAATCTCTCATTTGCTCTACACAGATGATACACTTAAACTTTCAAAGGAATACAGTTGAGATATCTGAGAGTGATCTTAAAATTATTTAAGCAGTTTCTGGATACAGAGCTTGGGGGAGATTCTTGGTTGTCAAATCAGAGAGTTTCCCACAGAATATCTGGACATGCCTTTAGGTGCTAGATACAAGTCAAAGCAGGTGTGGAAAAAATTGAAGAGAGGTGCGAAATGAGACTTGCTCTATGGAAAAGACAATACGTTTCTCTGGGAGGTAGGGTGATTCATATCAACAGTGTCACCAACCTATCTTACTCCTTTTATTTCCTTTGCCGATGTAAGGATCTGGACAGGATGAGTAGAAACTTTCTGTGGGATGGCAACAAAGATGAGAAGACTTATCACGTGGTAAAATGGGATAGGGTGTTAATGGATATAGAGAAAAAGGTGTGGCTGGGTATTAGGAACCTGAAGTACATTACAGTAGGTTACCTATGAAATAGTTGTGGAGACATATAACAAAGAAACACGGAGCTTGTGGAGAAGAGTAATTACTGGAAGATATGGTGATCAAAATCTATGGTATACCGGTCCCATACACACTTCTCATGCTTTAGATTTATAGCAATATATATGTATCTTTAGGCCCACTATTGAAGCTTACACAACGTCAAGATTGGCAATGGCAGGAACACAAATTTTGGCATGATGCTTGGGCAGGATCCTCTCCATTAAGGAATAGGTATCATGATCTTTATGGATAAACAAACAATGCAGCTTGCTTTGTCTCACAATGCTGAAATGGAAGTTCCTGGTGCATAAGTTTTAGGGTAAATACCCAAAATGGCTCTTCTGTTAAAAGATTTAAAGTGTATACGTATAAATGCAGAAGACAGTAAGTGCTGGGTAAAGTAACTCACTTGAATGGTGAGCTATCCTATAAGACTGTTGACGATTCCATTTTAAAAAAAAAATGCAGAAGTTGAGATTGCATCATATGGACAACGCAGCAGAATGGACTATTTTATGTTGAATCATGCTATAAGACGAGCAACGATCTGTGTGACATCCCATCATTTTGGCATAGAAGCAGTTATGGAAATCAAAATCACCCTACAAAGCTAGTTGTTTTGTGTGGTTGGTCACTCATGAAGTTTGCCTCAGCCAGAGCAATCTACAGAGAAGGGGAATGTCAATTTGCAGTAGGTGCTTTGTGTGTAACAGAGAGGTGGAGAGCTGCAGCCATCTCTTTTTGCAACCAGATGTGGTCATTATTCTTCAACCTATTCAGGGTACATTTCATTATACCATACTTAGGTAAATAGCTATAAAACTGCTAGGCATTCAAACAGGGGCGGATCCACCCTTTAGGGTGGGGGTGGCATGGCACCCCCTCCATTAATAAATTTTTTATATACTTATGTTGTAATTTGCTTAAATTAGGTTAATTATTTGATCCTGCCACCCCCAATCGTAAATTAGACAAAGGTGCCACGGCTGGTAGATACAAGTTTGAATCTAAATTGAACATTTTTTTAGATACAAGTTTGAATCTAAATTGAACATTTTTTTTACTCCCGTTTTTCTTTGGGCTTTTTACTTCTTTTGTACCAGTAATTTCCTTTTCGGCCCTCCCAATTTTCTATTTATCTTTTTATTATTTATATTGTCTTTTCTCTTTTCTGTTATTTTATCTGTGATCTTTAGCGAGAACACACACAAAATTTCTTAAATTAAACATTTCTCTTAATCTCAAATTTGTGAGTATTTAAATCGAAAAACTTGGGTCTCAATGGAAATTTTGGATTGAGATCAAAATTCAATTTTTTTTTTATTTCTTTTGTTTATTACTCCCTCCGTCCATGTTTATTTGTCTATATTTGACTTGGGACACTCTTAATAAGCAATAGATAAAATGAGAAATGAATTGGAGTACTTATAATTTCAATTCAAATCACTTTACTACTTAAATTGTGATGGAAATTTCATAAGCACTGCTTAGAAAAAACATGAAATTTATGATTTATTTTTGAGAACTTGTAGTTTATCTAATTCTACATTAACTTATGGGGTGTATTTACCTATTGAAGAGTTTTTCTATTATTTTTCTTATTTTGATTGATGTAATTCCCTTATTGAAGATGTCATTTTACTTGTGCAAATTCATTTTTTAATATACATAAGAGATGCAAGTCCCTTGGTGAAAATGATGACTTTACTTCTGTTGTTAATGGGTGTTAATGAGTGTGATTCCTTGTTTAAGATGCTAATTATATTCGTTTCTTGATTTTTGAGATGTAATTTTCACATTTGCAAATAAAAAAAGCCTATTAAGTTGACCCGAATAAATTAAAAAGAGATGGACCCGACCCAAATACACGTTCCTAACAAGATGTACATTGAAGAAAATTGTGGCACCCGCCACCTTCAAATCCTAGATCCGCCTCTGCATTCAAAGGAATCAGTAAGCCATTGAAGAAGATTGGAATACAGTACCTGCTTGTGTATGTTGGGTTGTATGGAAGGAGGAAATGACAGATGTTTTGAAGGGAAAACAGACATCGTACAAAAGCTCAAATACAAATGTTTGTAGTTGTTGGATTTTTGGTGTAATCCTCAGGATGAACACAGCATGCTAGATTTTATAGATAATTTACAGGAACAGGTTTTTGTATATTGGAATCCTCCCCCTTTGTTTTTGTTTGTTATGAGGGATTCCTAGATAGTGTACTGCTTTTGCACTTTCTTTGTGCTAAGTTGGTTTGTTTTATAATATAATGCTTACTTACCTTTTCAAAAAAAAAGTATTACATTACTCAATACTATAAGAATTAGGACTCCTACTAGGAAAAGTCCTAGCAAATTAATCTCCTAGTTGGACACAGTTTCATGCCGGCCCCTTCCCAATTCTATATAAAGGATTCCTCACCATAACTTATTCACATCAAGTTGCCGAAGAAACCTTTAAGAGCAGCATCTCCATGACCCTTTTAGGTAAAATTCTTTATGTCTAGCATCTCCATGACCCTTTTAGGTAAAATTCTCTATATCTATTTCTTTAGCTATGACTTAGTGATCGACATTCTAACTCTTATTCAAGTTGTTTCATACCACAAGATATTTTTACTGTAATCATTGCTTCATATGTCGAGAAATTCTTACCAACTATCCACAATTCAAGCAGATAATTTTCTTAAAAATAACATTGAAACTCATGAGTTTTGACCAAACTAGGCATGTACAGTGCTTGGAGATTGTGTGAATGGCATGATATCTAGTTTGGTGTCCATGTATACATGGGGATGAGCGTATACATGGCTTGCAAGTTAAAGTTAAGTAAAGTTGAACCTCAAGCAATATTTTTCTTCTTTAAGATGTTGCATTGTGACATTCCAGCACCATAAATGTTTCCTAAGCATATATTGATTTATAGTATTTCAGGTTGAACATGATCATAATGGTTGCGTGTTGTGTGTTTCATTTTGGGAGGTGCAGGGGCAGACGCACCTTGTGTTAAGAGGTGTCATCCGACACCGCTTCGGCGGAAAAATTTACTTAATTTATATATAAATGATATGCAAAAGAAGCAAACAGCTGAAAAACAACGAAATGACCCCACTTGACAGCAAATGTCACTTGCTTCACTGGTAAAGCGCACCTAAGATCTTTGAGAGGTCGAGGGCTCAATCTCAGAAGGAACAGTGCTTTTAACATTTTTTAATCCTTTTTATGCTCTCGGCATATATTGAGAAACTAAACTAATGGACCAGCCGTCCAGTTCCCTTACTACTTTTTTTTTTTTTTTTTGTTCTTTCTAGTTGGATTTTTTTTTTTTTTTTTTTTAATTTCATTATTTTCTTTTCTTTGTTGAATCTATAAAATTATTTAAGGTTTATCTAAGTTGATATATATTTTATTTTTAATTCAATGAAGCGCTATTTTTATAAACCATCTTTCAACCTTTCAAAACTAACTTTAACATCTCAAAATTCATCTAGCTTAGAAGATTGAAAACAGCAATAAAGTGAAAGAGTTAATTAAAATTTATTAAAAGCTGATCCTGGAAAAGTCCTTGTCAAAAAAAAACCTGATCCTGGAAAAGATTAGCATTCAAAAACATCATCCAAATAACCATGATGCACTAAGAAAACCATAGCTTCAAAAAGGTACTTTTCAACTGCGAAATCACCATTTTTCTCAAAGAAAGTTGTTATGATCAATTACGTCGTTTTAATCCTCAATGATTTGTTGAGTATGATATGTTGGAGTATGGCGGACCCACGTGTAAGCTAGGGGGTCATGGGACCCTGTTAACTTTGGAAAAAATTCTGTATATGTGGGCACCCCGTTAAATAAAAGTGGGCAGGTGTGACCCTGGATCGATCCCAAATTACACTTTTTATTAGTTCTTTTTTTTTTTTCAATTTAATTGCCCCAACTGCAGCCATGATAAACATCCGTGTTTGCACCTATTATGCTTAGAAAACAAAAAGAGCAAATGAGAGACACGAGAATCGAACCTGCAACAGTTCAGATGCTTTGAACACCCTTGACCACTGACTTGTCACTCTCACTTGTTATAAGAGTATATTTGACCTGTATACTCATATTTCCAGCGAAGGGTGTTCAACCGATACGCCACACTCCCACCACTGCTTACACTACCAGTGACCAGTACGACACGGCACTATTCCTCAGTCGTCATCGAAAGTTTCGCCAGGCATCTATTTAAGATACCCGCCATCTTCAAATCCCGGGTTCGCCTCTGAGTGTAAAAAAGATGCAACCTTTTTTTTTTTGAAATTGCAATTTTATTTTTTTTTAATTGACAGAAGATGCAACCTTTTAACATGACGTCATTGCAGTGTTCTTATATTCACTTTTTAAAATGTGACACCACTTAGGAAAAATCCTGCGTATGCCACTGGGGAGGTGGATGAAGGATACTGAGTGAATGTTCGCATCAACCAGCTAAGAGCCTAAGAGCGTCACGCCAGAACCACACGTGCAACTGCAAGTTGTATCTTTACCATTTGACTATGGCCAGCACTGCAGTTCAAGAATTTGCTAGCAGTCCCAGCGTCAAGTACAATACTCCTCTACTGTAAGGTTAGTGTCATGATGTACACATGACGCGGGTCCATTTCTTAATGGAATCCTTCCCAGTTATATGCTCCTAGTTACATATGCATACAGTTTGTTCAGGCACCTGAGTGTATGTTTGACCAGCTAGTTTAGCCTGTGGCCACAGCACCAGTTTAGCATGCGGTTATGATTGCATTTTTGCTACCGCAGATCATGCATGTTTATAGTTTCTTCTTAGACTTATCCTAAAGTTTTTGGAACGGATCAATAAAGCTTTACTGGTCTAGATAACTCACCCTGGCTCATGTGTACATGCAGTGGCAAACATAGCACTAGAAGTATGGGCACACGTCTTCTCGATCAACAGCAGTGATGAGCTGCCACTATCATGGTGGAGGCCTTAGTAGTCTATCTTATTTTGCTTACAGTTTGAGTTGCGCCCCATTTTCAGTTGTACTCCTTATGTTACATGTGTCATATACTCTGTGGGTGGGTTTACTTTTGATGCATACTGTGTTCTGTCCCTAATGGACCAGCATGATGATATGATTAGGCCCAAAAGCTGAGTTTTAAACTTGTAAGTTTTTGTTTGTTATAACAGCAGCATGATAGTAGGGCCACCAGGAGTACATTTGTATGTTGTATGGAGGTACAGGACCGCCTAGAGTCCCACTGTTTGCCTTGATTGAGTTAACCATGAGTAATTCAGAGTTCGCTTGGTGGGTAGAATGCTCACAGGTGTCTGTCACGACCCTCCAGTTTTGGATCGTGACATAACTAACCTTTCTCTCTCATATAAGCCTCTTTTCTTTCTTTTCCACAAGACGGGTAATAGGCCAGACACATCAAGAAAGGACTACACAAGGTCCTCTTTCAAAAAGTGAGGTACTACCTTTTACTAGGCCTTAGACACCATTTTCAGGAAGGATTAAGACTCAAGAAGAATGAAACTGCATGCAGAAAATATCAAAACGAACTGATATGATCCTGGACGGCCCAGATAGCGTAAGAAAAATTATTTCTATTGACTTGAATTTATATACCATAGAGTGTAAGGTCTACGTACATCCTATCCTCCCCAGACCCCACTTGTGGGATTAGACTGGGTTTGTTGTTGTTGTATGTATATGGTATCTTGGAGGGCCAAAATGGGGCTAAGGAGCTATTTGGAGGTCAAAAGGTGGAGTTAGAATAGCTGGAGCAACATTTGAGATTGACATGACTTCACTTCATTAGAGAATAGTTCTCAATCAAAAACATGCAAACTAAACCAATATTTTAGATCTCGAAGTCTAGTTTTCAGAGGTTGAAATGGTTCGTCATTTCGACTCTCCTACACAAAGCTATGGCCATTCTATCAAAGTCGTGCGGTGCAGAAGACTCAAGCCTAGAGCAACGCTGATGCTCAGTGTGGTGCACTCAACACTGTTCCAGCGGGATTCTTTTGTTTGTTTTTGGTCCTTGACCCAACTTTGAGCCCTAGTACAAATAGGACCTCTGGACTCATTTTGCATTAGCATGGTTGCCAGTTTGTGACATATTTTGAGAATGATAAACACATTGTGAGGGTGGAATCTCTTTGTTTGAATTGTACTTGGGAATTACTTTCAAGCTTTGGTTCATGACAGTAATTCTTTTATTCTTGAAAAATTTTACAGCTTTGTTTCTTATCGTTCTTTGGGGTGATTGTTTTCATATATCAATTGTTAACATGGACGTTCAATAAGGGTCTGAGCTTCTTTTTGTTCTTTGATTCCTATCAAAATTTCTATCCTGTCATTTGCATTAATCAATTTGTTATCTACCATTCATCTTGCGTGTATCCTGAATCGTATCAGGAAAACTATACAAGACAAGGTTGATCTATTGAGTAACTGCAAAAAACGAGAGTGATCAAGCTCCTAAATATTTATATCTGAAAGCAGTTTGTGAGATTTAGATATTAAAAGAAAACCTTTGGAATGCTAGGAATCTACCTTAAAGGCATTGGATATCGTGGAAGTCATTAGATCCAGAACAAAACCTCCTGCTAAGGTTCCAACTATTCCACATACGATAGTAATACCTCCAAACATCAGATCTGCATTGTTCTGCAAAAGGAACCAATTGCAGATCAGCTAACTTTAACTTATGCTTTTTGGTTTTAATTTGTTTAAACGCAAGACTGATCCACAATAAGCTGAAACGAGTAACTAGTTCATGCAACAAAATCAATGTAACAAGGTGGGCAATTGACAAACTGAACTCATTAAAGTTGTAAATGGTAATTCCCAAGAATGACTAGCTCACAGAAAGATGTTATCTACAGAATTACATCTCTTTTGAGAATAATTATGAAGTGATGACTCTAAATGCTTACCATGTGGTATATGTAGTAACCAGCCTTTGGTCCCCAATACGAGTATGCACCAATGACAAAATTATATGCTATGTATCCTGCAAAACAACCATTCAAATAGAAGAATCAGAATCTAGCACTTAGTAATTGAAATATGCTATCTAGTTTAGTGCATTGAAATATGCTATCTAGTTTAGTGCATAGATGAGATCACAGCAAATTTAGGAAAAACTAATCTCTAGGCACATGTGTTGTGCATGTACTATCATGTCAATGAGTGAAAAACTTTATAAAGTCACATAAATATTATTGAAGAATGTGTTTGAGTTACAAAATAATAATTAAAGAAAGAATTGTAAGTTTTTTAAAATAATGAATGGTGATCCTATTTAGCCACAATTGTTTTTAGTTACCCATCAAAAAGAAAGAAGGGAAACTAACTTAAATAGTCGCCACCAAAAAATTATCCCGGAAATGTATAATATATGCATAAATAGTGTGTAATATATGTTATTGGCTAGCGGTTGTAGATATTTTCGGCCGAGCAGCCAAATGTGTAACTTCCCCCAAAAAGAATGTGATATTTTTAGTTTGAGTTTAATGCTCTTGGCCAGTATATATAGCTTTTTGAATTTGAGATAATTTTTCTTACAATTATTGTTTCAGACTGTTAGAATCCTAGTGAATATTCTAGAATATATGTAAATATAATAGGTAGCTTAATTTACTCCTATTGTAATCGGGTATTGATTTTCTTTCCTTTGTAGAACATGTAAACATAGTTATTTAAATTCCAATAGCTTTAGGGAATAATTAAGCAGAGTTCTCTTATTTTCTCTTCCACCTGACATGGTATTAGGGCCTGGTTAACGCCAGCAACACATAGGAAGAATAAAATTAAGCAACACATAGGAAGAAGAAAACTATGTCATCGTGCCAGTTTCCAGCAACTTTCACCACTGTCCGACATAACCTGTGTTTCTATAAGTGATGTGATTAAACCAATACCACTACAGGGACCAGGACACCCCTGCGACCAAAACCCAGCTAGCTCCGCTACAAACGGACACCCCCGTGCCCTCACGTGCCGCCCAGAATGGTGTAACTTTCGTCGAGATCTGCTCATGCGCCAGCACATGACCCCTATTCAGGCAGCTTCACGGCAGTTTCTTTTTCAGATAGACTTGCCCCCTAATTCCAAGACCACCCATCCAGGTTTCACCAGATTCCAACCACTTCCTGGCGAGGCAGTCGACTTCTGACGAACTTCTTAACTGTTTTCGACGAGATCTGCTCTGTCCCAGACTTCGGATTATTATTTTTCTGGTAATTGTATCTTACCATTGATTTGAGGTTATTCCAACTTATTTGAAAAAAAAAAAAAACTGTCACACAGATTATATTTTTTTTGGTTCTAAAACCATGGTTTCCTGCAATTTGAACCATTCTTTTGACGACAATTCGAATCATTCTATCACTGCTGAACCCTGGATAGGTAGTACAACCTACTTATCCTTCAATACAATTATGACGTAACTGACAAGGTTTTCAGGATCACTTAATTAAACAGGCTACGGATATAAATGAAAAGGATAGGAAAAAATGGGAGAACATTGATACTCAATTGTGTAGTCTATTGTGGAAATCTATTGATTCGAAATTGATGTCGTTGCTTCGACCATTCCAGACTCGCTTCTTAGTTTGGGAAAAGGCTCGTGGGCAATACACAAATGACATCTCCCGCTTTTACAATGTAATTTCTTGGTTGACTAATCTTAAGAAGCAGGATTTGGATATGTCTACCTATCTAGGACAGGTTCAGGCAGTCATGGAAAAATATAATGAGTTGATGCCCGCTACTACGAGTGTTGGAAAACCATTGGAGCAACGTTAGAAGATGTTTTTAGTTGTTACACTTGCTGGACTTCCATCTGATCTTGACTCGGTGGATGACCAAATTTTAGCCAACCCGCTGATCCTGTTGTGGATGACTTGTTAGTTCGATTATAACGGCTGGCTGCACCACCTATGTACATCTGCAGACTCTTTTGTTCTAGCATCTCAGACGAATCGACATGGAGGACGCTCTGGGAAACCTTGGTCAAGGTGTAGCTATTGTAACAAATTGGGCCGTACCTGTGATGTGTGCTGCTCTTTACAAGATAAATCAAGAAATGCTCATGCTGCAAACTGAATCGACTGGTAACCCAACCAATCAAATATTCTCTTTAACCGAGGTAGAATACAGTAACTTTCGCGAGTAAGCCCTCCACCAGTAGCTTCTGTTGCCTAGACTAGTAATCATTTTGCTTGTACCTCACAGTCCACCACACTTGGTCCCTAGGTCATAGACTCAGGTGCTTCCGACCACATTTCTGGTGATAAATCTTTGTTGTCTGACATTACTTATTCTCGGTCCCTTCCCGTTAACTTTAGCTAATGGTTCTGGTAAGTGGAGTTGGCCAAGCCAATCCTTTAACTTCCTTAACTTTAAATAATGTTCTTTTTGTCCCTGGTTTCACTTTTTTTTCTCTTCTTTCCTTCTCTTTTCCTTTCTTTGAGTCGAGGATCTTTCGGAAACAGCCTCTCTGCCCTATAAATGCAGATCTACCCAGAGGATACTCTATCTATCATAGACACATTAGGTTCCTATTAGAACTGTAGACTAGTTTTACTCTCTTTTGCTCACTTGTATATATACAACATGTTACCTTCTCAAAAAAAAAAAAAAAAAAAAAAGGGCAGAGGTAAGGTGTGCGTACATCCTACCCTCCCCAGACCCCCCTGTGGGCAGTGTTGTCAAAGGCGCGCTTAAGCTCTGAAGCGAGGCTCAAACCATGTTGAGCGCTTCACCTCGCTTTATGTGCACTTCAGTGTCATCATCAAGGCTCTAAGGCATACTTTTCCTTGCCAATGAGCCTCTCTTGAAGGGGTGACACTAGATAATTCATATTTCACTTTATCGTAATATTTTTACAATTCCTTTGTCCATATGACTGTTATTCATGCTTATTATTATTAGTCTTGGACTAAACATATATAGATTTGTTTTTTGCACCATTTCGCCTTTTTTCATTAAAGCCCACGCTTTATTTGCGCTTTGCGCTTAAAGCCCCAGCTGACCTTAGAGCTTTTTTGCGCTTTTCGCTTTTGATAACACTGCCTGTGGGATCACAGTAGGTATGTTGTTGTTGTTGTTTTTTGTCCCTGGTTGTCCCTTTAGCCTGCTATCAATTAGTCGTTTAGCTAGAGCTTTAAATTATTTCATTTCATTCTTTAGTGACTTTTTTGTTTACAAGACCTCAGTACGGGAAGGATGATTAGCGAAGGGGTGAGTCGGATGGACTTTGTTATCTCAATTCTCCCAGCTCCACTACAGCCTATTCAGTCTCTACTTCTCCCGATTAAATCCGCAGTCTCTGATTATCCAGATTTAATCCACAGATGATTGGGACACCCTAGTTTATCCGAACTTCAAAAGATGGTACTTAGCTAAATTGTCTACGTTAGACTATGAGTCGGTGTCAATTGGGGAAGCACAACATAACAACTTTTCCACGTAGTCTTAATAATCTTTAGTTCACCATATTTTCCTGTCTGAAAGATACTTCCCAAAAAATCCTCTCAACCCCAAAAATCCTCTCTTTCCATTTTTCTTCCCCAATTCTTGAAATTCAGTTCTAAAGCCTTCTTCATCTCTGCTTCCAAGCTGCCTCTTCCATCCCCCCCCACATGGGGTATGTAGATGGCGTTATTGGCGGGAAAGCATGATAGGCCTTCGGGCATGGTGGTGGTGATAAACCCACTAGTTGGTATGGATGTTGTTATGTGGGTCATACTTGTTGATATGTTGTGATTATTGATTGAATTGTTGTTCTTGATATTTCGTTTATCTCATGAAAAAGGGAGGATTATGTAATGATGACTTGGTTGAGTTAGACATTGATCCATGCATTTACATATCATCTATCCACATGCATAAATGGTTACAATGGAAACAATGATACTCTGTGTGGGCCCAAGTGGCAATGGCAATAATGATCATATGTGTTGGCCCAAGTGGCAATGATCTTCTGTGTGGTCACATGGACTTCACGGGTCCCCGTGGTCATGACTTTGAGGCATTGCCCTGAGCATGTGTGCACGTGATTCGGAGAGAAGGCCTAGGGGGCACTGCATTGCATAGCATGACATAGCATTGCATTGCATTCACATGATTATTCATGACTGCTTATCGACATTCCATACATTCTTTCTGATCTTATACTTGGACATGCTCCGTGACTGTACTCGACTGCTTATTTGTTTACTTGTTGATTTCTTTCCTTTAATATGCATGAACTAATCGTTGTCGGCCTATGATGCCTACGAGTACTTGTGTTGTACTCATACTACTCTTGTTGCACTTTTTCTTGATTACAGAGTTTGTCACCGGTTCCAGTTCGCGACCTCGCGAGTGAATCCGAGGCCACTTCTAGGAGATCTCGAGGGTGAGCAACCTGTCGGATCTGCAACCCTGGATTTCCTTCCTGTTATCTGTCTACTTTCTACTATTCAGACAGACTTATTATGTTTTACTGAGACTTGTACAAGTATTCAGACATTGTATTAGTGTTAGTATTAGAAGCTCTTGTACGAGTTCAAACCTGCTTTTAGGGTGTAGTGTTTCATATTTCTGCACTTATGTTATTTATATATCTATTATGACTTCAATAGATTTCGGTATTTACTTCCGCACTTCTTGATTAAATGACGTGATTAAAGGACCCACCAGCGGGATAGTGTGGGTGCCCTCATGACTCACGAAGTGGGTCGTCACACTTACATTGTTCAAAGGCTATTGTGATTAAATATGATAAGGAGATTTACAGAACAAAAAAACTTGGTGAAACCTGACAAAACTAGATTTGCTACTACCTTCTTGACCGTGCATAGTATGCACATGCAAAAGGCCAATTTGAGAAACTTGTTCATTTCAGAATAATTGAACACTAGTAAATTTGCAAAAGATGTAATGGGGAAAAAAGTTGCACGCATAATTCTTTCTTATTCCTTTTGGAATAATGTTGTTCATGCTCTTATATTGGTGTCCCTTGATTAAAGTACATCGTTTGGTGGATGGGGGGCAAAAACCACCAATGGGCTACCTTTATGAAGTTATGGATAGGGCTAAGGAGGCTATTCGAGCGGCATTTTGTGACGACCTAAGTTACTCGTACTCGGGTGTGGGTGTCCGATACGGGTGCGGATCTAGATGTCGGATCCTTCATGATCTAAATTTTAAGATTCGGAGATACGGATCCAGTTATGAATACGGGTGCCGGGATTCAGCTAAAAAAATTCAAATATCTAAAAATAGAGTTATAAAACCTAAATTATGGAATATTATGTGGAAAACTTTGAGGAAAAAATATTGATCAAAAGGAGAATCCCCGAAGGAGATAAAAAACATAGAAATTTTTATATAGAAGGTATTCCATTTTCTTCAATTTCACCTTAGCTTTAGTTTTGATTAAATTAATCATTGAATCTGTCCAAAATTTCTACGTCGATTTTGGTCAAAGTATCCAAAATCGGTTGACCAGATCGGGTACGGATCCCACACCCACACCCACACCCATGTCGTGTCAACACGGGTGCGGCACCAAAAGTGAAGAGTCCAAGTAACATGGGTGACTACCATAAATATGCAAAGGTCTTTGAGATCATTGATAAAAGGTGGTCGAATCAACTTCATCAACCTTTGCATGCGGCTAGCAATATTTTGAACCCATCACTCTTTTATGATAACTGTGAGATGGATTTACTAGATAAAAAGTGTGGAACGGATCCCATGATTGTGTTGGTAAGTTGGTAGCGAATGAAAATGTGCAAGATACAATAGCGGATCAGATTAGTACTTACAGGAAGGCTGATAGACTTTTTGCATTACAGTGGCAATTAGAGAAAGAAAGAAGAAGTTACCGGGTGAACAAGTGTTTCTATGTTTCTATATAGCTTTAACTTTTAAGTTATTTCTTTATACTTATTAATTTTTGAATATTTGTTTTACTTCAATAGTTGAATGGTGGAATTATGGTTCAGAATATGTTGCTCGGACTCTTCAGAAATGTCGACGGGTGTGTGGGGGATTTCCAAAAATAATGCATTTTTGAAGATTCCGATGCGGGTGTGACAAAATTTTTGGAGAGTCGGAGAGTTACAAAAGTTCGCCATCAAAGTTCTAAGTCTAACTTGTAGCTCATCCGGTTGTTAGAGGAACTGGAGCGTGTTTGAACATTTAAGAACTAAGAAGAAAGATTTAGTATATTGAGATAATGAAATTATCTCAATTATCTTAACTCCTATTAATTACTTGTCACAACTTATTAGCAGATTCATACCAAGAAGAGGAATAGACTAACCCTAAAGCGCCTTAATGAGCTAGTGTTCATAAAATACAATAGAACATTGAGGATTCATTACAAAGCTCGCAATGTAATTGATCCAATTTTTTTGGAAAATATTGATGATGCTTTCTTTTGAGCCAAGGGTCTATCGGAAACAGTCTCTCTACCACACAAAGGTAGGGATAAGGTCTGCGTACATTCTACCCTCATGTTGTTGTTGTTGTAATATTGATGATGCAGACGAATGGCTAACCAAAGTCCCTGAAAATCATGAAGATGAAGTAATCTTTTAGGAAGATTTTGATTTCACTTGGGGTGTTGTTGTGGAGGCAAGTGGAGTTGAGAAGAACCATTATGGCTTAAGGGGGAATACTTCAAGCTTACATAGGAGGGGAAAAGTAGCTACAAGTCTATTCCTAGTTGATAAAGTTGAAAGTGATGAACATGATAGACTTGAAGAAGATGATGAGCAATATAATAATAATGGAGGAATTCAAGATTTTGACAATTTATAGCAGCAGAAGAATAAGAATTAGATGTTGATCCATTAATAGCTTTGATTTTGTTTGTCCTGTGGTCTATGGATGATTTTGTGATATCTACTTTTTAGTTTTTAATTTGATTTTTTTTTTATATATACATATTGTCTCTATTCATTTTGGTCTTTTTTCTTTTAAATTGCGATTCACTTCAATGAAGAGAGCACTTTGTTTCACGATTTAAGCAAAGCAGGGTCTTGTCGCATTTTCTCGCTTCACACTCTCCAAAACATTGGTTGAGACTGTCGTGGTGAGCAGTGTGATCCCGTCCGCAGCACCTTGGAGCCTTTCTTTATCTACTATATGTTCTTATCATTGTCCAGACAATATCGTTTTTGAGACATATGTACTGTACAATCCATAGTAGCTCATGACTTGTATTACTAGACTCAGGGGTATTTTGTTCATTCTATATTGTATTGTTTTTAAACTTATGTATTTATCCTATTTACCTACTTCTGACCCTACTTATGTCTTTTGCATGACTAAATGAGACTTATATGCTTTCGGGTTCAGCAACGAGCTAGGTCAAATGCCATCGCCGCTTAGGCAAATTGGGTTGCAACATTCACACTAAGGATCTTGGTCAATTGAGGTACGTTCTCGGCATTGGGATTGCTCAATCAAAATCAGAAATTGTCATTTCACAGAGGAAGTATGCATTTGATATTCTTGAGCAGACAGTGATGACAGACTGTAGGTCTAATGACACTCCGGTAAATTCAAATATTAAGCTCCTACCAGGTCAGGTGGAAGATAAAGGAGGCTGGTAGGGAAATATTATTTCACCGTGACTCGACCTGGCATTGCCTTAGTGTTGTAAGTCAACTCTTGAATTCTCCTTGTGACAGTAATTGAAATGCAGTTATTCGTGTTATTCAACACATTAAATCTGCGCCAGGGAGAGGATTACTTTACAAAGACCAAGGACATGAGAAATTTGTTGGATATACAGATGCAGATTGGGCAAGATCACCCTCTGACAAACAATCCACTTCTGGATGCTGTGTTCTAGTGGGGGATATTTGGTGTCTTGAAAAGGTAAGAAACAAAATGCGGTTGCTCGATCGAATGCAGAAGCAGAATATCGAGTTATGGCAGTGGTGACATGTGAACTCATATGAATCAAGCAGAGACTCAAGGAGTTGAAATTGGATAGATTAAAGAAAGACAACTTGTGCTAGATAATGAGGCTCTACTTCACATTGCATCGAATCCAGTGTTTCACGAGAGAACCAAGCACATAGAGATTAATTGTCATTTTGTCAGAGAGAAAGGTACTCCCGGGAGACATCGTCACAAAGTTCGTGCAGTTAAATGATCAGCTTGCAAACATATTCACCAAGTCCCTAGCCGGTCACAGAACAAGTTATATATGTAGCAAGTTTGATACATATAATTTGTATGCACCGGCTCGAGGGGGAGTGTTAGTATTCTTGTGAATATTCTAGAATATATGTAAATACAGTAGGTAGTGAGAATACACTGGGTATATAGGTAGCTTAATTTACTCCTATTGTAATTAGGTATTGCTTTCCTGTCCTCTTTAGGACAAGTAAATATAGTTATTTAAACCCCAATAGTTTGAGGGAATAATCAAGTCAGGTTCTCTTATTTTCTCTTCCACTTCACACAGACAAATGTAATTCTCTGTTAGGAAAATGTGATACATGTATGAGATGTATAATAAGTTAAAAAAAAAAAAAAAAAAAAAAAATGCAGTCTTTAGATGCATGCACCATCATTTAGTCATTTGAAAATTTCCATGTAACCTTTAAAATTCCAAAACAGATTGTGTCTTATGTTTTCCACATTAATATTGATGAATATTGAGTTCTAAAGGGGTATAAAGGTCTTCGAACAAAGAAGCATCAAATTAACAGAATCGAAAAAGTGAATACAATACCTAGAACATTCACGACGTAGACCTTTTCAAGCAAAAGCACCTTCATATCCTTCCAAAATCTTGTCAACTGATTCAAAATTCTGGGTGCACCTTTTGAACTGCAAAAGGAGGGAGAAAAATAAGATGCCTGACCGAGTTGTCTACTGCATTACAGTGATTAGTGAACGCAAATTCCAATCATGCTTGCAGGAATGATGGTATGCTGCCTTAGACCATGTTTATGAAAGGTTCCTTACTCATCCTTGGAAACATTCCTTGTTTGGAATGAACCATCTTGACTAGGTGAAGCAACTGCATTAATGACAAGATATTAAGATCAAATTATGGTGTGATTGATATAATCATAAGAAAGAACCTAGTAAGGGAAAACAAATAATAAGGAAAAGACATAACATCAACTATATTCATCACAGGGTTTGGTTATCCCTTAGGGGTCGTTTGGTTCAAAACCAGGTTATCCTGGGATTATAACCAGGATTATCTATCCCTTCTTTATGGAATAGATGATCTCATTCCATTATCAAGACCAAGATAAAATCATGATGAAAGAATCTTCCTCATCAATAAGCATGATCACACACAATGTACTTAAAAAAATCATTCAATCAATCAATTACACTCTATCGCGAAATAGTAAGGACGCTATAATGAATCTTCTATGAATTTTGTTATATTCATGTATCCATTATAATAACAAACAATTTGTCTTTAAGGCAAATTAAGGGATTTCTAATACTAGATGTTCTTTAAATTTCACAGTTATTCCTTCGCAAACATACAACGGCAACTAGTTGGTCAATCTTGACAAGCACCTGACGTAGTCCAAGTATATCAACGACTGTATTGATCTCAATTAGTTGGTAATACATGTGTAGATCTTTACATTGTGTTCTGTCCTTAGTACGTTGGCATTAAATTTGGGAGGTTGTAAGTATTTTGAGACTACTTCTTTGAAGGATCTAACGATATATTTACCTTGTCCCAATTATCACCTTATGCCATGATATCAATGCTCATACTTACTGGTGCGTATCACCTTATGTCATGATATCGATGCTCCTATTTACTGGTGCATATGGACATCTACATAAGACATGGCGAAAGACATTTTCTTTTTTTCCAAGCAAAATGAGGTAACTTTCATTAAACTGCATCCAGAAGATGCTAAAAGATACAGCAGCTTAGAAAAAAAAATTAGCTCCTGTAAATGTTCCTGTAATCACTATGTGTAAATCAAGGAGCTAACAAGTCCATGAAATGATCAATACTATTTACATATTCAAGTTTACACAAACAAAAAAGATTCTCTAGACATCTAGCTAGGGCATGGTGGAAACACTTCAAGCGACATTCTCTTATTTTACTTGTATCTTATAAAAACATCCACCTAACTTCTAGTGGTACTATTTAGCAGTTCAGGTTTTATTTTGTTGCTCCTACCTCCAACTGTTCTAGCTGTAATATGTGTGCAAAACAAGAACTTCTCCCAACAAAATTTACTATCTTTTTATATGTGATCTTCATATGTGATTTTCCGAGTTCTTGGCAATGTATTTGCTTATAAAAGAAAAGAGCCAAATAACATTCCTGTTCAAAGATAAACATATTTGGGAGGATGCACCTCCTCATCCGGGTAAAGGAATCTTGTAAGTTAGGACAAGAATCGTGAACCCTGCTGAATTAGGTAGAGAAGGTGAAATGACAACATATGAGCGATAGCAGCCATTACCTGCTTCTGGGCAAGAAGTCTGCACAGAAGTCAATGGTCTTTTTGATCCGGTGTGCGAAAACCCTGTAGAAACATTTTCAGAAATGTCTGGAAAATGCATTGGACTGAATAACTAATATTACATCACCTTTCAATTGCAACGGTTTCATCACAAAACCCAAAATTGCAAAAGGAAGCATCAGCAATGCCTCTATCCAGAACGCCCAACGCCAATTAAGAAGACTTCCAACCTACCACAGAGTGGAGCTTTA
This sequence comes from Lycium ferocissimum, assembly GCF_029784015.1. Taxonomy (NCBI): domain Eukaryota; kingdom Viridiplantae; phylum Streptophyta; class Magnoliopsida; order Solanales; family Solanaceae; genus Lycium; species Lycium ferocissimum. The sequence continues at coordinate 45,084 of NW_026727473.1, forward strand.
GTAAAAATTGGCATGCTCCACAAAAGATACTTTCCACAAGAAAACTCATAGCAACTGAAGGGAGCTCACCAATCCGCCATATACATAACCAACAGCAATCCCAGTTGGTATACACATGTAAAATATTCCCAGCCATGCTGTTTTCTGACATGAAGGGGAATTAGCATGCAGAAATCACATTACAGACATAACATGAGATGCAGAAACGTTTAGCAGTTGTACACGAGCAGCTATAAAGTTGAAGAAGCATGTAAAACTATTGATCACATCAAGGAAAAAAATTATACTCCCTCTGTTTCAATTTATGTGAACCTATTTCCTTTTTAGTCAGTGTCAAAATGAATGACCTCTTTCCTAATTTGAAAACAAATTCACTTTATGAAATGATTTACAGCCACACAAATAATCCAGACTTATTTTGAACCACAAGTTTCAAAAGCCTTCACTCTTTCTTAAATGTCGTGCCCAGTCAAATGGGTTCACATAAATTGAAACGGAGGGAGTATTAACTTTAAAGTCAGTCAGTAGGCTCAATGCCTAGTGACATATTTGCTTTAAAAAAAATGTAGTTTAGTAAAGGAAAATACAACTACAATAGGAAACAACTTGCATAAAACCAGGTTGTGCTCATTTCTGACAGATATCTTCATGGCCAAAATTGTACAGAAGATCTAGATATGTATTTTTTTTGGTAAAGCAGAAGATCTAGATATGTTTAATAGATCCACCAATTAAAAAGGAATGAATGCCTCACAACTTGCTCTAACCAAGCTAACAACAGAGTTCAATGAACCTAACCTGCAGTAGATTAAATATTTGTTTACAGGAAATGTGATTGCTCTTCATTACCAGGAGACATGGTCATGCATGGACTAGGTAACATTTAAGTAGAAACTCATGCATAGGACTGGAAGCACTATCGCAATGTTTCAGATTTATAATTATTACCAGACTCACTCTCTCATATTTGCACCTGCTTTATAAATTATAAACTCATAGTTCTCAATCGCAATACACAGAGAATCCTACAAATATACTGAAAAGGTAATCACTGCACCCTAATGCAATCATACCTTTATGGGAGCCCTCACAGAATTAATTAGGCGCGCCATTTTTAAAAAAGAAAGGAGGCGAGAGCTTGCACCTTGTCTTATAAGCATAAACACTTTTGAACATAAATGAACCAGGAGTACAAGCAGAGGAACAACCCATCACATTAGCAATAGATATTAGCACCCAGAATCTTCTTAGCCTCAAAACAGAAATAAAAGAACAGCAATAAGCATGCATCATCTACTCAGAGTCGACACGTTTGCAGAACTGAATCACAATTGCAAAACAAACCTGATCAACTGGGGCATTGTCATCAATGAATGGAGCAGCAAGGCTTATAAAAGATGCCTCGCCAACACCCACCAGCCTGATAGAGGAAACAAATTATTAACAAAGAGAACCAACCCCGGACCACAAACTAAAAGAAAAAGTAGAAAAAACTGGTAGCATTTGAAAGAACCAACATAATCTACTCACATTCTGCAGATGGTAATGGACCAGAAATCAATTGACAGGCCACAACCAGCAGTAGCAAAGGTCCAGACTGTCAGTCCAACTCCAATAAGTCTAAATGGATTAACACTGCCAAGTCACCAGAATACAAGTAAGAAATATGAGAAATTGATTAATAGAAGGCACACCAGAGTGTATAGGCACAGAATTTAAATCCTTTCCCTTTACTGTTCAACTTTTCCAATCCTACTCTTTGCGTTTTAAGCGGCAAAGCTATGAACTTGGAGGAGAAAGGATGAGTTATAGTTAAAGTCTAACAACATAAGTCAAACAACATAATTGAAAGAACAGCATCTTCGATATGTCAATGAGGTAGACAGGGATTAGGCTAAGCGTTGTTTGCTTTAATTAAAACTTGGTCTGGTTATTTGGCATGATAAATGGTTTGCTCTAAATGGGTTCATATATGAAAAGTGGGAGTCGGAAGAGTTGGCATGACAAGAACTGTACATATGGCTGTTTTATTCAATGAATTTGGTGAAAAGTATGGGGGTGTCTCAAATAAGCTGCATCTGCCTCACAAAATACTTATGTATACTAGGTAGCATTTGTAACCCGTTTGAAGACGAGAGTACCCCAAGAAACTACATATGATGGCCCTTGTTTGAAGCTTGTCAATTCCGGTTGAAGCTTTAGTTTATGATAAAAGTACACAAACTCTGGTATTTCATTCCCTACTCTAACTACACCGCTGTTTTGTCGAATAATAAGTTGACCTTCCTATTTCTCTTCGAAAAGGTACTCGAACTACTTGTAACCCTCATCTGGCTTATAATTTCTTAAGTTAGCACCATTTATCACCTTTCATATCATGCCTTCATTACAAATTTATCCACTGTCAAAGTACCTACAATTGCGGCAAAAGCAATTGATCATGCAGTCTAGTATCAAGCTATATTTGAGAAAATGACAGGTCTGCATGACAATGTACTTAAAAGATAGCTCTTTTAGTACATGAAAAAATAATAGTTGGATGTCGTTAGGTGTTCACTGTCAACGTAGGTGCTGATGGAAGGTTGATCATCTTAAAATTAAACTGGTGCTCAGGGGATATATTTAGATTTATGGTATTGACAATGCGGATACCTTTTCTTTGGTGGCCATAGTTGCATCTATCTGCCACCTTATCTCCACAGCAGCTATGTTTTTTATAAGGTAAAATAACTTTATTCATGACGGGACAAAAAATCGCATACAAAAAGTTTAAAAAAAAAAAAAAAAAGAACTACAAAAGAAATAGTTCTCTATGAACAACAGTCAATCTTCTACACATATAGGAACCTCATGGATACACCGAATAAAAGTAAGGAACAAGCTACTACAAGAAATCATTCTCTTCTTCTTCAAAGCTCGTGTATATATCTCTCTCCATATGACACACATAAGTGCTAGTGGAGCAACATCTCAACTGCTAAAATTCCAACTGAAAAATACTTCTTTCACAATGTCTGGCATCACCATTGTACTTCATTGCCTCCTTTATCAGTTTGATAGCAAAAATGTCTTCCTTCATCGTAAACTTACTGAGGACGTCAACATAGAGCAACTGATAGCGTTGTTGCTTAGAGAGAGTCTGGATTAGTATGTCAGCAGTGCATCTTTATGGTTTGAAGCAATCACCAATGGCATGGTTTGGCCATTTTAGCATTGTTGTCCAACAGTTTAATATACTTCAGGTGAAACTGATGATTACGTGTTTTATTGACATTCTTAACAATATATTACCCCATAGAAGAAATGGGCAATAAATTATGAAGTCCAATATGGTGAAAACATCAATGGAACTTTGCACACTTAACATAAATGGAAAAGTTTACCCAAAGTTTAGTTCCTTTCTACCCAGAAGGTACTGGTTACCAATATTATGTGAGTTTTCAATTCCATCCATTGACAACTTATATATTCTAATTTCATGTTTATCAGAAGGAAGAGACATGCTTAAGATAATAATCCCTCCGTCCCATTTTATGTGGCTCACTTTCCTTTTTTATTTGTCACAAAAGAAAGAGACATTTCTATATACAGAAACCATTTAACTGTAAACTTCTCATTTTATCATTAGTGAGAAGATTTATAGCCACACAAAAGTCTATGCCTTATTTTAGACCACAAGTTTCAAAAAAAAAAAAAAAAAAAAATTCCATACACTTCGTGCCCAGTCAAACAATGTCGCATATATTAGGAGTAGTTAAAATCTATAAAATGAGAAATTAGTTATAAAAATGTAAACCTTGGGATATAGGTATCACTTTCATCCAATTCAATTTGATTTAGGGTGTGTTCGGTACGGAGGAAAATGTTTTTCAATTTTTTTATTTTGGTTGGTCAAAATGTTATGGTAAACATTTTCTCTAGGAAACAAGTTCCTTAAAAATAAGGAAAATGACTTCCCTAATGGAAGTAGGGAAAACAAGTTCCATACGTGACATTTCAAGTTCATTGTCTCCTCCCCACCCACTCAAAGGCCCCAACCTCTACCCCTTGACCATCCCACTCCCCGCCATTACCGAACCCCCACTCTCCACCTCCTCCTGCCCCTATAGTGTTTCGCTAGATTACATACAAATACTCTTGAGAGCAATTTTTTTTTATTTTTTTTTTTGATCCAATACTCTTGATTAAAAAAATAAATGCTCTTCAGATAATATTTTTTTGCTTACTTACCAAACAGTAAACAATAAGTACGAAACCCACTTGTTTTCCAAGAAAACATTTTCCAGGATAACATTTTCGATGGAAAACATTTTTGTTCATACCAAACACACCCATAGTTTGATTTTAGATGATTTGTAGAAAAAGCTATTGACCTACATTAAATTATTAGGTTGGAATTTGAAATTTATCAATTTCATTCAAGTAAAAATGTTTAAAAAACAAAGGATTCTCTTTTTTAACCTTTTCTGATATGATAAACCCACCACCCAACTTCCCTACCTAGGAGTGAATAATGGCCATTTCCCACTATGCTCCCTTGGTCACTTGAACCCTCAACCTCTAAGGTTAGACTTGCCTTTTCACTAGGCTATCCTACTAAAACGAAGGATAACTTTTTATTCTTTAGATGCTAGGAAGAGTAAAAGTGGGATAATAAGTGGTGACTTAATCATTTCAGAAAGTGGACACTGATTTGGGGGTTGCATGGCCTAGAATGGACAGCGTGGTATTCGACGTCAAACAAAAGAGTATTAATATCGTATATTAGTTTGGAATTTCAAGAGATCTTATCGAGAAATTTGAGACAAACTAAAAAAGAAAAGGTGGTTAAAGAAAATGGATACAATGGGAATAAAGTAATGCATTATAATTCCTGTCCAGACAAAACGATCTCCAAAGTAAATACAATGCTTGTTTCTGTAGGGTGTCAGTCAAACAAACTTTTTACAGTGAAAGCACTTAAGTATGATATATGCCTCTATATATCTCAACATCCAGCCTGTGTTGTGTTTGTGAGAAATTATGGGAGAAAAATTATATTGTTGAATTGTGTATCTACATTATTACATTGAGCCCTATTTATAGACACTACATCCTAATCCTTTTCCATGTAGGATACTATATACAAATCCTATTCCTATTCCTATTTCCTATTCCTATTCCTATTCTAACACTCCCCTCAAGCTGGTGCATACAAGCCATATGTACCGAGCTTGTTACAAATGTATCTAATTATGAGTGTCAAACGATTGACAGATGCAAGATTAAAAGGACAACCAGGGACATAAAGAACAGAGTTTAGAGTGACAGACGATAGGGGATTAGCTTGTCCAACCCCTTTTGGTTTTGTTTAGATCCCATTGGCTAAAGTAACCGGAGGAAGAGACTACAACAACAACAACAACCCAGCTCTTTTTCAAGAGAGAGGTTTAAGGCGCATTCCCACAACGTGGGGTCTGGGGAGGGTAGAGTGTACGCAGACCTCACTCCTACCAAGGTAGGACTACATGTTCCGAAAGACCCTCGGCTCAATAAAAAGCATAAGAAGAGGTCGGATAAGGCTAAGAGATTCAAAGCGATATGGAAATGAAATAACGCAAGCGACACAAATAACATAGGATAATCAAAGAACCGGAGGAAGAGACTGTGAATAAATAATATTTGACAAAAGTGATTTGTTACCAGAAATATGATCAAAAGCGCCTGAGTCAACGACCCACGATGGAGGGATACTAGACTGTGAAACACAAGAGAAGGAATTACCAGCAACAGAAGTATTAGGATGAGAATGCGCGGCTGCAAGGAGATGTACGCTTACTTGCTCGACTTTGCGAAGGTACTCATTATATCAACTTCCGATAAAAGCCTCGGATTTCTAGAGTGTCGGTCGAGCAACATGAGCATTGTTGGGTGGTTGACAGAAAGCGAGCCACGACATACGTCACGAGTGTGTCCCAAACTTATGACAATAACTACACCGAACATCATTGGGTAGTGGACCGTATGAAACACGGATATGTCGCGAGCGTGTCCAAACTTATGACAATAACTACACTTAGTTCGAGATTTTCCAAAGCGATCTCCTCCTCGTCGATTATCCATAGATTGAGATGTTCGATTCTCTATGGTTTGAGATGCAAGAATAGAAGAGTCAACGATTGGTGATGAAACCACAATGTGATTAGAAGGCGCAACAAGACGAAGCAAACGAGAGAATAGTTCATCAATTGTAGGAACCGTAGGACTAGCCAAAATTTGATCACACACCAAATCAAGGTCAATAGGAAGTAATGTAAGTGTAAAAACTAGAAACAACATCTGTCTTTGCTCCTGTTTTTTTCAACGTTCGTAGTGACTAGCATCAACTGCTCAAATTCCTCCATGACTGCCTATACCTGTCCCAAGTAAGTAGACATATCTGATTCTTGTTTCTTTAAGTTGGTCATCCGAGATATCACATCATAAAATCGAGATATGTCATTAGTGTATAAAGCGCTAGCCTTTTCCCAAACTGAATAACATGTCTGGAAGCAACGAAACAAGGGCATCAACTTGGGATCAATAGATCGCCACAAGAGACTACATATTTGAGCATCAACCTTCTCCCACTGTGCTTTGGCCTTTTCATCTACCTTACTAGCCTTTGCCTTTTCATCAACCACAATAGCCTTTTGAGTTAAGTGATCTTGAACACCTTGACCCTTGCACCACAAGTCAACCGAAGAAGCCCAAGCTAAATAGTTTGAACTTCCCATTAACGGTTCGGAAGTAATCATAGGGCTTGAAGATCCGATTCCCGTGTTTTTGGAGGCAAACATATCATATCCGAGAGACATGGCTCAAAATTTCAAAAAGGACGAAACTTAGCTGATTGTGCTAATAAGACAGATCTAGAAGCTGCCAGCAAAACAGTCACTGGAAAAGTTGTCGGAAAATACTAAAGTGATCAGAATCAGGAAAAAATTATTAGGGTTAATGCGGAATTGCTGGGATACTTGACTGGTAAAAAAAAGTGGCCAGAGACTGCTCGAACTCGCCGGAAAAACAAAAAGTGACCGGATCTTAAAGAAAATTATATGGTTGGGGTCAGAATTGTTGTGCAACCTTACTGGGACTTTTTTTTTTTTTTTTGAAAAGGTGGCCGGAAAACCCAAATCTTCCAGAAGAAAAAAAAACTGACGGCGCCGGATTAGGGTTCCAGCGGTCGGAAATTTTAGGGGTTTGGTCGCCGGTGTTCTCTACCCTATGCTAGTTTCGTATTTTGCACAAAACCCACCGGAGAGAAAGTGATGCAAAATTATCGCCGGAATTGAGGCACGGCACTGTGATGGTATTTTTTTCTCCGAATGTTTCTCACCAATGCTCTATACCATGTGAGAAATTATGGGAGAAAAATTATATTATTGAATTATGTATCTACACTATTACATTGAGCCCTATTTATAGACACTACATCCTAATCCTTTTCCATGTAGGATACTATATACAAATCCTATTCCTATTCCTATTCTAACAGTGTAAAAAATTATCACCTCTTGGCTAAGGAAGCAAATATTGGAGATGCCAAAAGAAGCCCAACCATGAAAGCAGATGATATGACACCATCCTGGAAATTGCTCAAATTAAAATCACCCCTGCAAAAACACAACAATAAAAAAAAGAGCTTTAAGTTGGAGCACACAGCATAGTCATACAGATTTGTTACTTAGTGGCTATTCCAATCATTAAATTTCTCAGGGAAAAGTCATTATCTAATTGCAGATCATCCAAGGGAAGGTATAAGTACATCATAGAGAAAACGCATAATTGGACTCTTGGATAAAATAACTAGTCAATCATAAAGAAAAAAAGAAATTAGAAAGCAAGAATATTAAACATTTTCAAGGAAGAGAACTTATGAAACATCAAAACATTAAGATTAAAAATGAAATTCTTACTGGATTCCACTGGCAGAAGAGCATGTACCGCTCTTAGTACACTCACTGCGTTTCCCATTAACACCGTTGCTCGCTATAGCTCCTCGATCCACATAATTTAACAAGTTGATTATACAGAATATGGCTAGTAACCTGACAATTAGCAGAAGATAGATCATAATCAAATATGTAGAATTGGCCGTAGCTAAAGTAAGAGTTATAAAATGGATTATAAGAAAATATCTAGACATCAGCACTGCTTCAATTAAATCTTCAGTTATTAAGCTTACAAGTTTCATTAGGATAAACTAATATACACTACCAATGACTTACCATATTTTCTAGGCTGCTAATTTACACTTATTTTAGAAATTGGTTATTAAGTAACCTAACAGCTAAAAGTTGTTTACACTATTAGTGAACAAAAGATTAAACCGTTACAAAATTAATCTTCCACTGTCCGGCGAGATTAGTTTATATAGAGTAATACGGTCAATGAGGATTCATAAAGCCGATCCCAACTTGCTTTCCTGTTACCCGCACAACCAGTGGCGGTGGCTGAGCCACATAGAGCCGAGGGTGTTCATCTGAATCCCCTCGGCGGAAAAAAATATTATTTTTATAAGGTTAAAATTATTTTATATATATATATATATATATATATATATAGTAGATATTGAATCCTTAAGCAACTTGCATTATGTTTAACTTTTATATTTTGAACCCATCGGCGTGAAATCCGCTCGCCACTCGCACAACATATATCATGAACTTTTGGTAACTAATAAAAATAGCCCTACTTTTGTCTTCCAAAATTCTTCAGTTTCCATTTAAAAAAAAAAAAACGAAAGGATAAAAGAATTATAATCCAAAGTGAAAGCCAATCAAGAAGAAGATGGGAAGCAAGTTGTCTGGTTGGTTTTAATAAGAAGTAAAATATGTGTTCATCAGAAATGGCAGTTGCTATGAATCTTGGTTTTTTTCCTTGAAAATGTTTCAACAGTCAAAGAAAAAAAATTGAATAGCAAGGGAAGAAGGGAAAGAGAGAAAAGTGGCGTCGGAATTTGGAATAATACCTTTTGGGAGTGAACCAAGAAGGTTGCGGAGTTGAAGCTTGGGCCATGTCCACTGTTGATCATCCAAACGCTCTCGACTTGCCTCCCGTATCTATAAACACTACTGTATGGCTTGGGAATTCCTCACTCTTCCTCCTTTTTAACTTTTTATGCCTGGGGCGGTTCCCTTTTTATCTTTATCCATTTCAAATGGAGTACATCTTTTGTTATGTTTTATGTTACTCCATAAAATAGGAAAAATCACCTGGTGTAACTAGTTCAGTACATTTATCATATATATTATATAAATAAATTTTAAAAATTATCATTTGTAGCTACTATTTGAGTTTTATAGTAAAATTCTATTTTACCTCTGGTTCAACCAAAACTCCATCGATTTCAAACACCCCTGTCGACTTTGCCACCTGCAAATTCCCTAACACCAACATTTTTTTTACCCCAAATTATGTGATTTATCTCCTTCCCTTATCTTCTCTTTTCTATCCTTTTTTCTTTCTTATATTCTTTCCTTAATTGTTCTCTTTTGTCTAGTTGGATTGCAATTTTCCTCAAATTAGAGCCAAGATCCCCACTCAGTTATTTGATCTGTGTCGGAGAATAGGGTTTTGGTTACTGTCATAACCCAACTCGCGGGTCGAGCGGGCACCCACAGTAAGCCCCCTGGTGGGCGAACCCTTCCCCTACTCTACCATTTTTAGAATTAACATGCGGAAGATTAAATAGTACAAGCAGTCTTAATTCATATCTTAAATACCCAAATTGCAGAAGTACAAACGAAACCCTAAGAATCTGGTCAAGTCATAGTACAAGACCCACTACAAATATGCGTAAGTCTGAATCTAGAAATACATAAGTGTCTGAAGTACTGTCTCGAAACAAAAAGACAGATATCATAAGAGAAGAGTTTCTCGGGCTGCGAATCTAGAACATGGCTCCGGAAACTCGGAAGCACGGAATTACCCAGGTGCGGTCGACGTGAATCACATGTGTGAACTCTACACTCTGAAAAGAGTACAACAAGGTAGTATCAGTATAAACACTATGTACTGGTAAGCATCATAGGCCGACTAAGATTAGTTTGCGCATATAAGGCACAGAATCAACAAGATAAACAGATAGGCACATAATAACCACTCAAGTCACATAATATCATATATCGAATCATCGCCCAAGGTGAAGCACCTAAACATAAGTCTGTCAAGTTTCCAAATATTGCCTCAAAGTAACCACGATCCAGAATACAACCAACAAATCCAGTCAATCGATGTAAAATGTGATAATGATATATGCAATGCAATTAAATGGACGACATGCAATGCAATGGCCAGTATCTCAACCTGTACACACATGCTCCGGACGAAATATTGACGTCTCGACAGTCATGACCCGTGGGGGCCCCGCGGAGTCCATGTACCAGTCACTCCGTCCAAAGCCCAGAAGTGACTTTCATAAAACTAGCCGCTCCGTACAAAGCCCAGAGGTGACTTTCATCTTTCACTTTCTATCATATGTTTCCAAAGTCTTTTTCCATCAATTGTTCCACAATCCTTTCATCACGCTGTTTTCCACAATATTTCCATCATGCATGAATGTATGAATGCAAGAATAAGAAACCAATGCAATCAAAGCCGTTGTAGAGATCATAAAGCACTAAAAGCCATATCAAGACTTGCATAAATCACAACAACCATGGAAATGGAATCAACATAGAGTTTCAATCATCATAGTAAATCTATCACCCCAGATCACTTCAATCACATCAGCAAGTACAACACATGTCACAATGCGTAAAATAATGGCGATAAGCCCACATAATCAGAAGCCATACCAACCTAAGAGTATATCCAACCCAACATCTTGTTGGAAGACCTAATCATGCATTCTCTCGTCAATTCATCGCATACATACGTTTCACTTATCAAAGTCTAACTAAAGTAAGTCGTAACTTACCTCAATGTCAAGTGGGTGCCATGAACCCTCACGCCAAAGCTTTACCCTTCCGAACGGTCGAAGTCTATTCAACAACGCACTCTATGTAAGAAATAGAAACTAACGATATCCATAAAGCAATAGTACTAATCGAATCGAAAACAACCCTTTAAAAGAGGAAAATTGAACCCACAAGGGCAACATAGAAATTTCAAAATTAAATAGGTAACCCAACATTTTTGAAGTTCAAAATTATTCCCCAATTACTAATAGACTCAAGAAATCATCAATTTTCGCATTAGATTAAAAAACCCCCAATTTGGGATGAAACCTTGACTTTCCATAATCTAATTATTAATCAAAATAAAGATTAAACCTTAGAGTCTAGTCATTCACAAGGCTCCATGATTAGATTTAGCAAGATTCACCAATAAAGCCCATTTTCGTAGCTTGAGACTCATATATCAATAATAGCATTTGTAAACCCATCTTCCCCAACTATTCTCTTTAGTTCTACCTTAGAATCCATACTTAGAACATAAATAGAGTAGGAAGACTTACTCAAATGAAGATTCAACCCCAAATGCTCCTCAAATCGCCCTTAGAACTTTTTAGGTCAAGAATTTAGTGAATGAGAATAATGGTTTCGAAGTTGGAATAAAAAGGGTTTTCTGATCAGCAACCTCTGATGCTACACCCCGTATCTTAGAACTAAGGTTAGACTTGTATCGTTATAGTTTTAGCGGAAAATCTAACGTTTTAAAGTTTTGCCAAAGTGGCCAAGAGGCCTATTTCGGGCAACCGTAACCCTTTGATTAGTTGAGAATTTGGAAAAGGTTTCTTAATGAAAGTTGTAGTACGTGGAAATACCTTTCCATCCATATAAAGATCAGGCCAATTGGAGATCGGAGAAAGATGTTATGAGCGTCACAAAAACGCTCAGAGCAGCAGGCCATGCGTGTTGGCCGCGCGTTGGCCCCGCGTAAATGTAACACTCCGTAAATTCAGAATAGGTGTGGATGTGTTAAATGAGTGTTAACGTGACATTTCAAACATGTGAAGTACTATCGGGTTGAGTTTGGATGGAAATAGTTGCTCTGGAATCAAGACAAATAGTGAGGTGCTTAAGATTCGATAGAATCGGCTAAGTTTTTTATACGTCTTCCTTCCAGCCCAATCTTGTGAAAATCCGTTTAGAATTTGAGAAAACTTAAAACATAAAAGTTGTAGATCTTTGAAATAGATTTCCAACGGTATATTGTGGAACCCCAACGGAGAAATGTACAAGAAGTTATACCCATTTTACCGATCACTATGCAGAGCCGACACGGGCCGCGCGTGAGGGCGCGTGCGATGGCCCCGCGTCACGGGCTGATAGCACAAAAACACCCTCTCTAACCATGGACCTATAGGAGATCACGCGCTGCATGGGCGTCACGGATCCAACGCGAATGGGTCGGGTTTTCGGGTCAAAAGTCAGATTTTCGCGTTTTCTCTTATATTTAAGCTTGGGGTTTAGTTCCCTAACACCCCTAATCACAAAAAATCATCCTAAAACAAGAGAGAATAAGTCCCAAGCCCCAAGAACCCTCCAAGGTAAGTTCTATGATGATTCTAGGTTGATTTCAAGTTACTAATCCCTTTCTAACTTGAGTAAACCCTTTTAATCAATAGAGTTGTGATTGGAACACCATTGTTGAGAAACTTAGAACTCGAATTCAAGAGGATTGAATATCAAAAAGGTAATACTTCTACTCTTTAATAATTTATAGTGTAAATTAATGAGTTCTTGGGAGAACAGTTAATGGGTTTAATAAAGAGAATCATATGAACTATGCCAGGGTTTTGGATTGTTGACTTGAGATTGTTATAATCATATGGGTGATGAAAAATGATGTTAGTTATATCTATTTGGGATTGTATAATCACCTACAAGCAAGAGAGTGGGAATTGGGTGAAGAAAACACCATTAATGAAGGTTGTGGAATTTTATACCCACCAAATATTTGATAAAATGCTTAGATGAGCAAAGATGGATATTATTGCTAATATGGAATCCCTTTGACTTGTGTTGCTATAGATTAAAGTTGAAAGGGGTGATGAACGTTGTATTACGCTCAAAGGCCGAAATTAAGGTATGTGAGGCTAATTCTCTACGTTTGGTAATATTAATGATTATCCCTACGCTACGTTTCTTTTACAATGTTACGAATTGCCTCAGAAATATAGTTCAGCTTAGTCTCCTTGAATAGTTTCATAACTTCTATTCCCTAGTTTCGTAGTTTATTCATGACTTTTGTTCCGAACGTTGTGAACCCAGAACGTAATCTAATTAGACTAGTGTTTTATACCCATAAGTCTCAGTCTAGAAACTCAGCATATTTATAAACTAGTTAAAGTTTCAGTTCTCATAATCAGTTCATAAATTCATGTCTCGGCTAGTATAGTAATAGTCAGTACTGCATATTAGCACCTTGGTATGCTTCCATGTTCAGTATCTCATATTAGTATTTCAGTATGACTCTCAAAGCCATGTTAGTATGATTTTATGTCTCAGAATAGTAATGCTCAGATTTGCTTACAAACAGTTCATGCTTTAAACTCCATAATCAGCTCATGAACACATATCTCAGTTTAGTTCTATTCAGTGTTCCAGTATTACATAGTCCAGCACGATTCAGTATTTCAGTAATATGCATTACAGTATGACTTTCAGCTCGTTGATATTCCATGAGTCTCAGCCATGAAAACTCAGTATGTTTGCACTCCATCACTCCATAATCAGTTCAGAAATACATGTCTCAATTCAGTGTTGACCAGCAGTTTAGCATTATGTATTACATAAAGATGATTCTCAATTCTTGATTTTTAAATTCCTGAATGTTGAACACCTATATTTGGCCTGAGGCCGTAGTTATGTATACGTATACTTGGGCCCGAGGTTGTAGTTCGTGCACTTATATATTAGGCCTGAGGCCTTAGCTTATTTACTCAGATAAACAGGTGGTTTCTCATTCAGAACAGGGAGTACTTATGTCCAGTTTCAACACTTAGTACATGATTATTGATTTGGGCTATCCTTTCCCCGAGCACCCCACTTACAGTTCTTTCATTCAGTTGTTTTACATACCAGTGCAATTCAAATGTACTGACGTCCCTTTCGCCCGGGGCCTGCATCTCACGATGCAGGTAACGGTTTACAAGTTGACGATTCAGAGCGTTAGGACTCGTACCAGTTATATGGTGAGCCCCTGTTCTTTCGGGGCATTATTATTGCTTTACAAATTTTCGGTATTTACGGACGAGTTGTTTTCGCATTTTTTATTAGAGGCTTCATAGACTATAGTAACAGTTAGACATAGTCGTAGGCTTTTCATGTTAAGCCATGTTGGCTATAGTTATGCTTCAGACGTGTATTAGTGTTTCTACACATTGAATATGTATCATTCAGACTTTCAGTATATCAGCATATGTTAGTTTTCTTTTCCACATTCAGTATGTTATGATACCACATGTTCATTCAGTCAGCCAATTAGTTCGCTCGGTCACATATAGTCAGGCACCAGGTGCCGTGTTATGTCCAAGCCTAGGTTCGGGGCATGACATCCGCCTCTGTGAATGCCTTATCCGCAGAAGCTGACTCGCCTCCGCGAAAGAATGGTCACCCCAGCGGATTCACTTGCCACATCAACTCGCATCAGGCTGCCAAGTCCAAAGATAGGCGGACCAGTTGAGTAGCGCAGAATACCAATGTTTCGGACACCAGAAAACCGTAAAAAATCTAATTTTCACCAAGTTTCCCCCAAAATCCTGACACCTAGCCGAGACCTCCTAGATACAAACTGAACATGCAGACATATGGAAAAATGCGCTACAAACTCACCCGTTCCCTCGAAATTTCTAACGGAGGTCCGCTTGACCGGGTCAACCCCCAAATGGCCAAACTCAAGCTTCCAACCAATGGTATAAAACGCTTCTGAAAGCCTCGAGAACCGGACCACACATCCCACCAAGTCATTAATCGCTTCTTCGACCTTACGGAATGTATTAATAAAATCCAAAAGTGTCCGTTTACTCGTATATCAACTATTGATCAAAGGTTTTTCACATATTCAACTTAGAACTTCTAACTTCCTCAAAATCAAACAAGGCTCGCCCGATCTCTCCGGGAACCGTGCTACCCATCCTCACAAGTCAAACATGCTCTAACGAGGCTAGGAGAAAAGTTGTTGACACCCAATTTTGACCCTCCTTTCTTCCAATTTATTTCCTCAAGCTTATAAGTTGGAATAAATCAAATATTGTGTCGTCGCTACTACTAGTAACTCAAGATCATGAGGACACCAATTCATATGAACAAAATGACAATAGAGGGTTAATAATTCTCATAGAAAATAAAGATCTCCAATGGAGAAATGAGCCTTGGCAAATCATGCAAAGGTATTTTGATCAAGCGTCATACGCTACAACTACTTATAAATATCGCATGAATTATGAGCTGTCTTTTTCATCTTTAGGATCACAGAATTTCAATATTTTTACCTCGCTAATAGCAAAAGTTTATAACTTTTAAAAATTATTATAAAAAGATTTTCTCCAAATGAACGGGAATAAGTACTTTAAAGGAAAAGGATTATATCCATCATGAACAAAAACCTAGCTAAATTTAATCATTGGGATTATGTTGAAGGCTTTAATAAAGTCTTTTTATATGAAAATCCTAATAGGAAACATTCATGGTTTATAAAAATATGTGCCAATATTTATAAATGGGGCATTCCTAATTGGTTTTGTCAATGGTGGATTAATTATGGTCTAACTGTAAAGATTTTACCAGAACCCTTTAAAAGTTTATATACTGAATGGGTTGAAGTTTCTCCAAATATTATAGATTTAGAAACTAATACTACGTTCTTTGAAGGAATTGCTAATATGTATTTCTTCATTGAATTCTCTATCTCATGGATCATGAAATGGTCTGTAGAAGTGGGTAATACCCCACAAAATATTTCTTGCCTACACAGAATTTTTTATACGAAGTTCTGGAAGACGTTAATTCAAAAATCTGCCGATGGAACTATTCCTGGATAAGAGTTAATAAACCAAATTGAGACAGCAATAGCAAATAGAGACTCAATTTATTCTAGACAAAAGGAAATTCTCAGTCCCTTCCAGCATATTGCTAGAAAAATTCAAATGAAAAAGGGAGTTATACCCCCAGATGAAATAATAGCAGCATATATGGAAGAATTCAAAAATGATTTAATGCAGAATCTTGATATGGAAATTCCTCGTATGCATCCATAGATCAACCTGGCCATACTACGTATAATAAAGAAGATGATCAAATATCTTAGCAGGAGATCTCAAGATCCCGATGATACCGAGATTTACGCAAGCATACTATTCAAAAGCCAACAAGAAGAATCTTCCAGCTCATCAAAAGATCGGGAAAAATCTAAAATGAAGTGATAAGTGGACCCCGCCACAAGAATATGCTTTTATAGAGCATATCTTTTTATAAAAGTAGTTTTTCTTTTATAATTATTTTAATTTATAAAAGTATTTTATAGTTATTAAACTTTACCGATAAAAAGTAAAGTTGCTGTAGTGATTTATTATAATAAATTTTTTTCAAACTTTGCTTTTTCTTAGTCTTTTAAGACGTTTGTCTTTTAGCCTTCGTACTTTGAAGACTTTTGCTTTATCTTTATTTTTTGTCCTTGTCGGCCTTATTTTGCTTTTCCTTT
>NW_026727474.1:0-32975 GCF_029784015.1 Lycium ferocissimum
GGGGGATGTTTGGTAAGTCCGGGGAAGGGAATGTAACAATTGGATGTTTGGTAAGTCATGATTGAATGAACAATTATGAGATGCTTTCAAAGACAAGTTTTAGAATGATTTGTATTTAATTTAAAAGAATAACCCTGGAGGGAAAAATGATTAGTAATTAAAGGGAACTGGAATGAGTTGCATTTGAGATTTTGGATTTATAGATTGGTGAGTAAGAGATAATGAAAAGATATTGACAATGGAAAGGAAGTTAACAAGTAGGGGAACGTTTTACTCTAGAAGTTTATACATATACATAAGATCAGGATGGGTTGATGACAGGCACACAAACTTGTTTGTCAGACTTTCCTATATGATGTGGGTTTACATTGGGATTTAGAAGTCTCAGGTCGTTCGACTTCAAGGGGATTCGAGTATTTGATAGGTGGTACTATTCGAGAATCATCATGGCCAAGTTACTTCGGGTATTAATGATGACCTTGAACTCAAGAATGAGAATTGGTTAGGTAAGTTGGATTGCAATTATGATTGTCTTCTCGATTGCTTATAATGTGATATTTCTTGGCCGACGAAGGAAGTAGAGATTATATCAACTTTAGGAATATGTGGTGTATTTCTAGCTAATCCTTATAAGAAGGCTTCACCTCATATTTTTCGAATGAGGTGTTGTGAAGGTTATTTGACGATAGAGAAATTAGGTGCGATGTCGGTTTATGTGTAAGGAGAGAAGAGGGTATGCGTACAAGTGAAGATAAAATATCACGTGGATCAATTCGGTTGCTACGGGGGAAAGTAAAGGATGCGAGGTTGATTATTTTAGACAAAGAGACAGGGTACAAGTACGAGTAATGATTTTTATGTAAAGTTATACCGCTAGGATTTATAGTTAGGACATAGAAAGATATGCGAGGAAGACTGTTATATCTTGGAAATTCCGGACTTGTTGCCTTGTGAGTAGACTAATGTAAGCTTAAGATGAACATGAATTCCTTATGATATTAAGGAGAGTATTAGATAGCTTAAAGTGCGTACCATAATATTTTGAAGTCATATGGACATGTGAGGTAAGAGCTTGTGACCAGAAGGAAGTGAAATGTAAGTCATGTTTGGAAGGTTTTGTGATAGTTGATTTGATATGTATTTATTAATGTCTTGAGGGGCTGCTATAGGGCCTATTGTGTGGTTAACAAAGTGTTATATAAGTGCCAAGAAGGTTCCACAAGGATTGGAAGTCAAACGAATCAACCGAGAGCAAGTTCAGATAATATGAGTTGTACGACCACTTATATGGTCCGTATAACTCATACGGTCCGTATAAGGGGTCTGTATAACCCTTCCAGAGAAGGGTATTTTCATGATGGAGTTATAGGGTCCACTTATACGGACCATATAAGTTATATGGACCGTATAAGTGTCCGTATAACTCGGTCGGGCAGCTTTAGTCATTTTGTATAAATAGATGACCCTTGTTTATTATTTCATTTCCCACATTCTCTCCAAGTCTTGAGAGCTCCAGATCCCTTCTCCAAGCATATTCCACTCAAACCCAAGAGAAATCAAAGATCAAATAGCAAGAATTAAGGTGTTCGTGTGTTGGAAGGCTGTTAGGGTTAGTAGACTTCAAGAATAACCTGGGTATTGAAGCTAGGGTTTTCATACAAGTTGATAACTTACTCCAAAGCTTATTCTTATGAGATAAAAGGTTAGTTCTCATGCTTATTTCATGTTATCAAGAATGCTTAGTTGTTGAACAACTTGGGTAGAAGGAGAAAGTAGAAGATGAGGTCTAAATATAGTTTTCATGATGTTTTTGGGTAGTAAGCCAACTTGAATCATGATTCTTAGTATGATATGGATATATTCTTGTTATAAAAGGTAATAATGATGATGAGGAAGCATTGTATGAAAATGTGCTAAGGGTTAATGTGAAGTTGTTAGTATAAGTTGAATATGAGAATGAATTTTGAGGACTTAATGGAATGTGATTACTTGATTATGATATTGTGGATGTTATTATGGATGTTTGGGAGTTGTTTTGTAATATGGTGGAAGTCGATGAAATAGGGGAAATGCTGCCCAATTTTCGTTAACTCATGAATTGTTCTAGTTTGGATTTAAGAGTATCTTTAAGGCTCTACCAAGGTATGAATCCTTTTAAATGTAGATTTCTCAAGCCATGGCAGTGAACGTTAGATAGTTGGGAAGACAAAGAGGCATGTAAGAATAACCATTCTTTCTTAAGGCATGATCCCATTGATGTATACCTTCATTTGAAATCCATAGTATCACCCGTGATGATTTTATTCCTAGAATCACTAAAGCTCATGAT
Source organism: Lycium ferocissimum (assembly GCF_029784015.1). Classification (NCBI taxonomy): domain Eukaryota; kingdom Viridiplantae; phylum Streptophyta; class Magnoliopsida; order Solanales; family Solanaceae; genus Lycium; species Lycium ferocissimum. The sequence goes on from NW_026727474.1 coordinate 2,330, forward strand.
CTTGATATTCTCATGATACCATTGGCCCCATCCTATGATAGTTGATCTTCTAGGGAAGGATATAATGAAAATGATGATGATGATGTTGAGGACATGTATTTACTCCTATGTATACATATTTATATATTAAAGTACGACTACTAAGAACAAGGCTTAGATGGCTGGGTACGATATCTATCGCGTGCACACCACTACAGTTGGGTACGGATAACACTGAGCCTTAGTAGGGCCAAGTATGTATAATACCGAACCTTGTTATGGTCGGGTACATAAGACACCGAACCTCTATGGTCGGGTATGATACTACTATATGTATAAATGTATGAGCGAAGTTTCCCATTAGAAAGAGGGTAAGTAAATATGGTGAACGTCGCTAGAGGTATAAATGGCTCTTTCATCCCATGACTTTTCTACCTTATGTCATTTCTCATGCTTCCATTATGTTATTGATTATGCTATACATACTCGATGCATTGTGCATCTGCGCGTCCTTTTTTGTTTGTGGCGCTGCGTCATGCCCGCGGTGGATAGGAAGATAGACTTGATCCGTGAATTACTTGTTCGGAGGCGCATGGGGAGCTCTATTTGATCGGAGGCCGCAGGCTGGTGTACTATTCTTTTTGTGTATATGGGCATGGCGGGGTCCTTTTGTCCCGTCCATGATGATGTTTCATACTCTTCCTAGAGGCTCGTGGTAAATCTTGTATAGTAGATGTCTTTTGCCTTGTCGCTCGTATTTGACATATTATTTTGTTAGCCTCGTCGGCTTGTGTATATGTATATGGGCATAGTTGTTGACGTTGATATATAAAAGTGTTTTAGTCATTGGAAATGGTATTATTGAGGCATAGGATTGTTAATAGGCCATGTCGCTCACCGAGATGTGAATGTGAATGTACTACGAGAGGTGCCCGGTGGGTTAGCTCCGGGTGCCCATCATGACCTCCGGTTGGGTCATGACAAAGACCTACAAAATTAGACATACGAAAAAAAGAATATGAGAAACCAGAATAGCCCAAGGGGATGCGTAATAAGTCGTGGATTCAAGAAAAAAACAAATGGCAACGGGATATCTCGCAAGAAAAGTTGTTGAAAAGCGATAAAAAGATAAGTCACCAGTGGCTACCTCGAGTATTATGTGTACCCCTATGATTGATTTTACGACATGTTAAAAGTATTGATTGTACTGTATGTCAAAATTGAGGTAGCAAGCGCTACAAAGAGAATTAAGATTGGGTTTTCTCGGGAATTAAAGTCAAATAGCAGTAGCGCGACCAAATATGTAAGCACGAGCATTAGGAAAAAGAAGGTTATGATACCATGAAGGGGAGAGAAACTTGGACAAGGAAAACATATACCTATTGAGGGTCAGGTAATATATATTTGAGGAAAAGGTTAGGATGAAAGCAGGAAAGCAAACGATAGGATCAAATTTAAATAAATCAATGGGAGATAGAGTAATGTTATTCGTGATAATGGATGAACGTGAGGACCCCGGAACCAACCTATACCTCTTCATAACCAGAACCAAGAAGGTTATAAATAATCGATAAAGGTGTATCCTTGAGAAGAAATAAACAGGTCTTATGAGAGCGACGAGGAAACTTTAAACTCCTGAGATTTAACCAGGAGGATGGATATGAACCCCTGATTGGTACGCCTATGTAAGGGAAGAAAGTACCTCAAGAAGAGATTTTCAGCGTCAAAAGGGATTCGCACCCGTAACGAAACATTCCAAAATCTCCTAAGCTAAGAGTAAAGGATGACTAATGGAAATAGGCATTTTACGAGTAAAAGAAAACAAAAGGGACTATGAGGACTAAAGGAAGGAGGAGGTGTCAACGAAATGGTTAAAGGGAATTATGTGGCCGCCGACAACAAGGAGAAGGTCAATAAGTGAGTAGGCTTGCCAAAAGGAAAACAAATTGAAATTTGAAGACAATGGTTGTGTGAAAGATTCAAAGATGCGATCATGAAGAAAACCGAGAAAATTTGAGATATATATATATATATATATATATATATATATATATATATATATATATATATATATATATATATATATATATATATATATATATATATGTGTACAAGTTGTAGTATCATAACGGAAGACGAAGACTCTACTAAAGAAGAAAGGAAAGGGTATACTTTGTGACGATTTCATGTTAAGAACAAGAGTCAACAGAAAACTAGAAGGACGATGATGCATAGCTGGGATGAAAACAAGTAGTTAAGAAGAATTACGGGACAAAATGAGCTAAGCTAATGAAAGGACGAATCGTGGGAATGTATGGTGTGGACTATCAACTTTAATGGTATAGTATAGACATAAATCAGAATTGAGAACCTAGAGCAAGGAGAATTTCAAGGATATTAAGAAGATAGTCGTGGAGAAAGACTAGGGCTAAAGGGGCGTGGTATAGTCGGACACTCCATAAGGGGCCTAATGAATTCCGATGTCCCCATTAATTCATTAGCCTAGAAGGATTACTAGTCATGAAGGGTAGAAGTGAAAAGACAATAAAGAAGGCATCTGAATTGTATCCGATATGCATAAGCATTTTGATTTGATACAAGAACTTAACTAGCAAAAAGGAAAATAAGTTAAACCATGCGATGAAAAGAACTCCGGTATTATAAGGAATAGAGGAGTTGAAGGATCGCTAAGGTCGGCCAGATGACTATCAAAGACGTTTAACACTCAAAGGTTCTTTGGTATATGAGAACAACTTTTAAAAGGGGGGAAGAACAAATTTAGTTCTAAGATGAAATACAATATTACCAAGCTCAAACGAGGGAAATATACTGGATTGAAGGAGTCAAATTTTGAGATGATCCGATATGTCAAGAATGCGCCAAAGAAAAGTGAGAATGGACTAAATACAAGTATATTATGAGACAAATATGGAAAATGAGGCATGACAAGATGACGAAGGTCTAGCGAATCAAAGAGAATAAGTTTCGTCAACTCGATACATTGTATTCCGGACCATGACTTGAATCACTCGTGCCAAAGAAATTTTAGGTACATTTAGATATGCAGTAAAGTACTCCAAGGGGTAACAGAAGGAGTAAGAAAGGCCATGTGTGACCAGGGATAAGTATAAGGGACAATCGTGATTACTAAAAAGAACTTGTAGCACTAGAAGAGATGAAAGCTTTAAAAGAGGAATATTTATAGGAAGTTCAATAATCTTCAAAGGAAAGGAAGATAGTGTGTCTATGGATAGTAAGACAGTAGTTCTACCTGAGAATTAGGAAGTACCTCGTAAGTCATGAAATTTCAAGTCGCCGGCTATATCAATTGTGAGAGTGTATGACATAGAACCATATAAACAATCACCATGATGAAATGGCTAACAGAATGGTGCAAAGATGACGATAAGGAGCCGAAGAAGAATAGAGGTTAGTTTAAGCCTCAATTAGTCACCGGTATAAGAGAGCCAAGGACTTAAGGAGGGAAGCATAGTCGTATCGAAAGGAAATTATGATTAAGTAGGATTTTATCTTAGTTCCATGTTCATGAGTTTATTTTGTAATTATGTTAAAATTGAGAAGAGGAAATTGGAGGAAAAGTTCAAATATGAATATGATGATATTGTAAGGAATTAAGGGGGGGGGGGGGGGTCCAAGGAATTAAATGAGGATATTATATGTATATATGGTGACATTGTGGTACAAAAAGGGATAATCTAAAATAGCACCAAAGAAGCAAGCAAGGAAAGGTGCCATATCTGAACAAGAGAATTTGTTTACTAGTAGTGAAATAAGGACCAAGTCAAAAGAGTACAACAATGAAGAGTGCTCACAGATCGGCAGGGAGCCATAATAATCATGATTTAAGACCATTTTAATGGCAATAGGTCCCAGGGCAGAAGCTAGATACCAGTTGACCCTTTGGGTACATACATAAGAACATGAGGATATGGAACTAATGAATGAGTTCGACAAAAAATTGGAAAAATATGAAAGAAGACTAATGAGCCCATAGTATAAGAGCATGGAGATAAGGAACTAAAGGAGGACAACCATTTCAAGAAACTAATGAAAGCGTCCTTTCGAGGATGAATGTTTCTAAGGGGGAAGGATGTTACACCTCGTACTTTCAGAGCATGAGCATGCTATGTACTTCATCGTATTAATGGAGTATTGGAGACGTCCCATGAATTTTTGGAACGTACAAGCCATGGGAAGTACGTAATAATGAAGTAAAGGATGAATTACGATTTCGTAAGTCGTAACCAGGAAGGACAACCTTGAAACCAAAGGACATGACCGTTATAAAGTATAATTAATGATAAATATCATGTATGGAGAGCTTCGGAAGATTCCGGGACTAAGCAAATTGAAAAAAATAAGTTTATCGAAAATTTGAAAAAGGTTGGCAGAATTTTGGACAGAATTTTGGGTCAAATTTAGAGGGACATATATCTAAGTATATCAGGAGTTTTAAGGTGTTTCAAAGGCCTAAAATTAATTTCGCCGAGTCTAGTTTCCAACACAACAAACCGTTCGTAAATACGACATCGGAGTAGAGAGTTATGAGCGTTTTAAAAAAGACAGTCGGAGGAATCCAAACCTGGGCGGAAAATCCGGGAAGCTCACTTAAAAGCCCACTTATGTGGTGACCCAGCCCAATCCAAATTTGGCACCTATAAAAGGGCCTCTACACTTTATTTTATTCATTTTTTTTCAACTTCACAACCCTCTAGAAATCTCCTAACATCTCCACACATCTCTAGAATCTCCCATACTTCGCTCTCCATTATAAGAGTCTTTTTGAAGGTTCTCCCCCATTCCGAAACATTCTATACCATTACAAAAGAGGATCAAACTCCAAAACCCCAAGCTAATTCATGGAGAAGGATTGTTCTTGTCTCAGCTTAATGTTGTGATGAATTTGGTCTTGGAAGAAGTTGAGTGGGGTGAAGTTCTTCTAGTGTAAGGTATGTTCTCAATGCTATTTATCATGATTAAGTCGATTTGAAGGTTTAGCAAGTCCTATAGAAGAAGAGAATCATAGTAGAGAAGTTGCAAAGTATTAAAATGAAGATGATAACTATGGAACGAATTTAAAAGGAGATTTTGGATTAATTTGAGATTAAATTGAATATAATTCTTTGATTATGGTATTGTGGATATTGTTATGGTTGGTTAAGAAATTGGGGAAAAACATCGTCTGGGATGTTTTATGGAGTATATTCGTGTTGATGATGATATTGTTGATATTAGTATTGGTATTGTTGTTGTTTTGTTGGTATCGTGATTTCGGGCTAGGAATATAAACAGGGGAGATCTTTGCCCGAATTTTGGCAGATTCTATAGGAGTTTAGTTTGAACACATAAAGAGAGGCATATGACGATAAGCCTAACAGTAGTATGATTTCTCTAATGTAGATTTACGAAAACATAAAGAGAGGCATATGACGGGGCCATGTCCTGTCCTTTCTACAGCTCGTGTTTCGTAGAGGTCTGTGGATAGTTGTACGTTGTCAAAAGGGGATGTTGTGTATCCTTGTCGGCTCTCATTTTTTTTTTGTACAGCATACATGGTAGCCTCGTCGGATTGCTCAGTTAAGTATTTATATTTTGGGTGTGTGTGCCCAGTTCAGATTATAGCCTCGCCGGCTTGTTGGTATTGTTTGTGTGCAGGTAGGCCTTATTGGTTTAAGTTGGGGGTTACTCCCAGAGTTTAAGATTTAGAGTGATTCGCTCGGGCCTAGGTTAGCATCGAGTACCGGCCACACCACTCCAGATTTGGGGCGTGACAAACTTAAATCCCTGCAACTGATCAAACAAGTCATCAATCCTCGGGAGTGGATACTTATTCTTTATGGTCACCTTGTTCAGCTGTCAATAATCAATACACATTCTCGGCGAGCCATCTTTCTTTATGTCATGACCCAACTAGCATAATCGTGATGGCACCCACACTAACCCCCCTGGTGGGTGAACCATCCCCTTAATCAATTACTTCTTCAATTTCAAAAATAACATAAATCACAAGATCAATAATAGATAGTCTAAGTTAATGCCATAAATAATAATAAGTGCAGAAATACTAGTCATAATACAACCCAAGGACGTGAAGTCACTAGTACAAGAACATCTACTTAAACCATGTCTAGAAATAGTACATCTGTCTGAAACGTAAATAAATTCTGTCTCATGGATAGAGTAGTAGACAGTAGAAGATAAGAGTCCAGGGCTGCATCCTGGAAGAAGGCTCACCCTCGGAATCTCGGCCAAATAGCCTCAACGCTAGAAATGATGTCTCGATGAAGGTCCTGCCTCACAATCTGCACTCAGAAAAGAGTGCAGCAAGGTAGTATCAGTACGCACACATACTGGTCAGCATCATAGGTTGGCTAAGATTAACTCACGCATGTAAAACATAGAATCAGACAAGCATAAACATCCACACATATCACAAATGATCAATAACCGAGTCATAGCCTATGGTGTAGCACCTAAACACAAGTTTGCCAAGTATTTCACTATTCCTCCTAATAGCCACAACACAAGCACAACCACAGTCCAATCAATAGAAGTAAAATGAGATGATGCAATATGCAATGCATTGAGATGGATGTCAATGCAATGCACTGGCCAATAACACAACCTGTACATCCATGCTCCGGACGGAAATCTCGACGTCTTTGTCAAGAAATATGATCTGGGACCCACGGTGTCCATGTACCTTATGGGCCACTCGCACAAAGCCCAGAGGTGACTTCCATAAAACTAGCCACTCTGCACAAAGCCTAGAGGTGCCTTTTATATTTCATTTTCTATCATATGTTTCCAAAGTTCTTTTCCGTCAATTGTTCCATATTTCTTTTATTACGCTGTTTTCCACAACCTTTCCATCATGCATGAATTTATGAATGCAAGAATGAGATAGCAATGAAACCAAGCCAATGAGTATGCTATGGAGATCACAAAGCACCATAAGCCATAATAAGACTGGCATAAACCACAACAACTATGGAAAATGAAAGCAACATAGAGTTCAATCATCATAGCAAATCTATCATCTCACATCACCCAAATCATAATAACAAGTACACCACATGTCACAATACGTAAAATAAAGGCAACTAGCCCACATAATCAGAAGTGAGAATATCCATCCCAACATCATGTCCGGAGACCTAATCATGCTTTCTCCCGTCAATTCTACGCATACATACGTTTCACTAATCAAAGTCCTCAAATGCCGATCAGGAGTCACGTACTACTCCATCTGAGCCTTCGCCTTCTGAAGTGCTTCAGAATGATTGAAGTCTAATATTAACAATGCTAAGTAAGTAAATGACCACAACAAGGCAACTAATCGGATAGAGAAACAGGTGGAGAAATACTTTAAAATACCCAAAATACCCTTATCGACTCACAGGGGTAAAAGCAAAAATTAAGGGTGAAATTACACTACCCATGGTCACATTAGTCATTATCCTTAATTTCATGGAGTTCTAACCATAATTGGTCCTTCAATTAACCCAAAACCCCCAAATTAGTAAGAACCCTAAATTCATGAATTGATTCTAGAAGCCAAGATAGATTCAATCTAAGATTCTATTAATCCATAATTATAGAAGATAGAATAAGTATTTAGAACAACAATAACCAATTATATTAGAGGGTTTAATGATTAATGACCTAGGTTCCATAACCCATCACCCTCAATAACCCTTCACCACCATGGATGCTAGTAGAGGAAAGATAAATGCAGGATTAAGGATTAAGAACTTACCCCAAGATGATTCCACCAAAAACTCTCTTAAAATCTCCCCCAATGCTCTTTAGACTTAGGTTTTTGGTGAATGCAACTAATGATTCGAAATTAGGAACAAAATAGGGGTTCTAGTTCAGCAATTCATGCTGGGGCGGACCATTTTCGTACACGCGATCCCGCCTTAGTGGATTCCCATCTGCTGGGGCAAAATTCATTAAACACATCATGGTTTTGATCCTGTGGACCAAAGCCCCTTTGGGACGGATCCGAGTGAAAAAATACATTTTCTTATTTCGGGGTGAGATATCAGAACCAGAAATTTTCTGGTTTCACCAAGTCTCAACCCAAAACCCCGACAACCATCCATGATTTTCTGGGTACAAACAAAACATGCAACGAATCCGTCCGTGACCTCAGAATTCTCAACGGAGGTCATGTTGACTCGGTCACCCCCCAAATCTAAAACCAAGTTTCCAACCAAGTACCCAAAATGTACTCGAAAGCCTTGAGAACCGAACCAGCCACCCCACCAAGTCATAAACGACCCTCCATACCTCACAAAATTGATGAAATTTTGATAAAGGCCCGTTTACCCAAAAGTTAACTATTGGTCAAACTCTTTCACTTAAGGGTTCTAACTCTTTCAACTTCCACTAGAAACATCCGAATACCTCAAAAATTAGGTCGAAGGGGTAATATCATCAAAATAAGCATAATGACCAAATGGGTCGTTACACTTTCTCACGAACAATATTGGTGAACCCCAAGTGAAGTACTAAGCCTGATGAAGCCTTTCTCGAGAAAATCTCTCAACTGCTCCTTCAACTTCTTTATCTCAACATGAGACATTCTATAAGGAGGAATCGATATCGGCTACGATGTTAGGTGTATTTATACGCCTAACCTCCGTAATTTACCTATGTTTTACCTTGTTTAGAGGATAAAAATCTTATTAAATACACCTAAATAAATGATTAATCTTGCATTACGAACTAATATATGTGTGTTTATTGCAATTAGGTACTTTACAAGGAAAATGTGGAGATTCAAAAGAAAATGGAATTTGGATGCGAAAGTTGGCAAGAAAGCTTCTAAGTGTTAAGACACCATGAACCTCGCCGAGCTAAGGCCATGGCCTCAACTGTCAAGCTGTACACTTCGCTCAGTGAGGTGGGATGACTAAAATGAAAGGCATCGAGAATTCGACCACGTATAAAAAAAGCATGCCACTTGGCTGAGCTCAACCCAAAGTGAGGCATAGTCGTGGCATGAACCTCGCTCAGCTAGGTGGCATGGTCAAAAGGTAAAAATCATGAAATTTTGCTAAGCATAAACTAGACCATGAAACTCACTGAAGTCCTCTCTCGATTTGATGCTAGCTCAGCGAGCTTTGATACAATAACGGATACGCGGAAACGAGAAATTAAGAATATAAACAAAGGAAAAGAAAAGATAGATAATTTGACACAACTTAAGATTCAATTTAGCAACCAAAGTTATATAAAACTAAGACCTCTAAATTATCATCTAAAGAAACACCAAATTCTTAAGTTGACCTCAAGGGAATCAAATCCCAAGCAACCAACCTCTCAACAACACAAGAATCAACAAGAGCCTACCAAAGGCCTCTCTCACAAGTTTCTCTCTCTAGAGATAACCCTAAAAACACTCAAAATATTCATAATTCATCAAAAGTCCCTAAATGAAATGAAAGACAAGCTATATATACAAGCTAAGGAAAGAAGACTAATAGGCAATTACAATGCTACCCTTAATGAAGTAAGGGCCTTGTTTGGCTAGTCTTCTTAGTGTAGTCTTCAATTCAAGGATTGGCCTTCAATGGCCAAACACGTCCCTCCTTGTATAGATGACCCTCTAATCAACCTTGCATGCATGGCCTTCTTGCAATCATAACCCTCCTTGCGCAAAGTAGCCACTTGCACAAATAGCCCTTTGCGCAAGTAGCCATCTTCCGACCTTGAATCACCCAAGCTTGCAATTGTGGCCACTTTAAGAGACAAGCCTTGGGACTTGGACTCTTAAAGCCTTCCATCCAAGCTATCTCCCATATCTTGAAGGCCATCCTATGTGGACCTCCCATGATCTTCAAAGACTCCATTTTCATGAAGCTCGATGGAATTGGTCTTGTATCATTCTCCCCTTCTTGAAAAGGATTCGTCCTCGAATCTAAACCTTGCAAAACCATAATAAAGGAGACAAACAAAAACCAAGTCCTCAACAGATGAGGGTTAGTGTTAGGGTGGACTAACCTACCACCATGCCAAGTAAGAACAAATTTGTGATATAGCCAAGTATCAACCATTTTCAAGCAAAATAAGCTCTCAAGTAGAGCACTAAGAGCTTGGCTAACCAAAAGATTAAGAAATGAGGATATTCTAAAAGAGCCAATGGTGTCAAGACACCAAGTTGGCAGGACATACAAATGATCCTCAATTGCAAAATGATACCATTCACACCAAGCTAAGACTTCACCGGGGTCAAAGGGAAAAGATACCCACATATCACGGCAAGGTAATAACTGAGTACCCCAATAGGACCCCGCCCTCCATAAGATGCACTCCCAAAAAGATCATGAATGTCATCATATGCAAAAAGATAATAAAGAAAGGTGTCACGCAAAATAACTTCATCTAGGGTGTCCTCAAATGTAGTTTCACTATGAAACTCAAGAGCATGGTCGATACTACTACTATTCGGAACACCTAAGGAAGAATTAGCAATTCATGATAGACAAGTTTCACCTTCCTTTTGAACACTTCCCCTCCCAATAAGTGGATCACAATTCCTCAAGGAGGATCTCCATCATAGGAAGAGTGTTATCATCCCATAGTGGATTTTCAAATACCATGTAGTCACCAAAAGTGGCCACACTTTCAACATTACAAAACATCCCACTAGGTATTTCACTCTCAATAGTCATGTCATCCTCAAATAAAACATTATCCTTTACAAGAGAATAATCCATGAACAATGAGGAGTCAAAGCATGTCATTTCACTCTCAAAAGAACGAATGTCGTCTTTCAATGCATTTTCGTTCACATGACTATCTACATGACACACATCACCACTACAAATTGGAGTCTTATCACGTGACACTAAAGTACGATCAAGAGACTCATTTTGACATGAAACAAACAAGGGTGAGATGTCACATTCTTTCAATTGACCAACTATATCAACATCATCACTAACTAGAGGTACATTAAACACATCACAAAGATCCTCAAGTAGTGAACTATCATTACAAGCAAGTTGATCAATACAAGTTTCAACATGAGTTGGTAGTATGTCAAACTCGCAAGAATTACTAACATGATGACCACATGACAATGTACTACCAATCAATTCACAAGTGTCAACACTAGGTGGACACAAATCGATCTTACAAGAAGAATCAATTTTGTCATCTAAAGGATCAACTAGTGTTTGAGCACCTTCATTCAACAATGCACTATCATTCAAAGCACAAGTGTCAACACTAGGTGGACACAAATCAACCTTACAAGAAGGATCAATTTGGTCATCAATAGGATCAACTAGTGTGGGGACACTTTTAATAATGGCATTACCAATACACGAAGAGAAGCATTAGGCTTAACGCAAGGTAAACTAACTTTCATACTCGACTTGACATTAAAATCATACGAAGATGTACGAGTATAAGGATAAGTGATCTTACCTTGGTGTTCATGCAAGCTCCTTTGACCCATGGAAGGAATGGTTGTGGCCGCCGTCCTTGCCTTCAAGCATGGGGTTCTCTCAAAAGAGTTACCCCTCAAAGAGTCATTTCTTCTCACACGTGACTTGGGGTATTGGATTCTCAATATCCTTTTCATGTCCTCCCAAGTCTTGATGGGACTCCTCACTTGTCTCCCACAATATTTCACATTCGCCCAATATTTGACAAGCTTTGAGTCAAAAGTTTTAACGGCTAAGTCCATCTTCATTTCTTGTGAATAGTTGTAGCTAGCGAAGATTTCATCTATTATGGACTCCCATTTCTCATAATCTTCTCCACTAGCTTCCCTAGCCAAGGTAGGCCATTTCACATGGGTACCTCGCACTTTTGCACTTGGACTCTTCCTAGTAAGTATGCATGGAAAGAGAAATTTTCCTTTCTTGTCCACTACAAATCGATGCCAATCTTGTTCATATGGGATTCCATGCTTTTGGAACCAAGGGACTCCTAAACATACATGACAATTATCCATTGGAAGCACATCACACCAAACCTCCTCTTGGTACTCGCCCGAAATGGATACCATCACCCTCCTATCAACCCAATATCCTCCCTCGTCATAATAAGGATTTCGCCTAATCACACAAGGTAGCCTTAACTCTTCAACCGCACAAGGGGTGATGAAATTGGTGTAACAATCATCATCAAGCACAAGGATTCCCTCTCTACCACAAAAGTTTAACTTGGTCTCCATGAATCGCCTCTTTGGAACCACCTTCTTTTGCATATGACGACTCCAACTAGTACTCACATTCCCACGCATGCCATTTTGCTTCGGATAGGAAGTACAAGAAAAAGCATATGCATGCCCACTAGAAGCCCTTCCATAATCAACATTAGCACTTCCACTACCTCCATAGACATACCCTCCACGAGTCCTATTTGTATAAGGATTTTCCCCATATGACCCATAAGATACGTGTGAAGGAGAGTCATACCTCGAGTCATCCTCATCTTCATGATGTATAGTACAAGAATTTCCAGCTTCATTACCTTCACCATATGAATCATAACAAGGATCTCCTTCATCCCCATCTTCCTCATGAGACACATGAGAACCACTCTCATCATATTCTGCGTCAAAATAGTAATTCTCTCCTTGAACTTCCTCATGATCACCATTTCCCATATAGCCCTCATATTCCCCATCGTCACACCCTTGATAGCTCCCATAGTCCTCCCCTTCATAACTATAACAATCGCCACCACATGAATCGGAATCCATGGAGAAGTACCTGCAAAGAACACTTAGCAAACACGTTAGTAGTAAAGAAACATCACCACACTCGTGTTTACACTCGTTTGTGCTCTCGCTAGGACCACTCAATTGAACTCACACACTCTTGCCTTTTACCACTCAAATGGATTGGCCAATGTTGATTCTCGATTGGATTCGGTTGTTTGCAAGGTGAACAATTTCTACTCGAGATCGGAATGGATTCTTGTTAGACTCGAAGAAAGAGGACGACTCAATTAAAACAAACGCACTTGAGCCAAGAAATTAACAACGAGGTAAAAATGAAGAAAAAGCTTGAAAGAATTGGCACGAAAGAATCCGGACTCAAGAACTAGCTAGCAATTAATAAGATCGATTACTAGTTGTTAACTAGTTGTAAGAATCAAAGAAAAGGAGTTAGGAACGAGGCAAACTATTTTTGGACACTTCGAAAACTTTCAAAACTCTTCAGGGACTCAGGCTTTTCTTCCGCTTCGCGGATGAAAAGCGGAAGGTCTCGAAAATCAAGCTTTTCTTCGCTATGCGGACCGAAAGCGGATGAACAGTATTTCTGATTTTTTTTTTTTTTTTTTTTTTTTTTTTGCAAAAATCAGAAAATAAAACTTAAGTATTTCTGATTATTTTTTTTTTGAATACTTACTTGGGCCCACAAACACTTTTTCACAACTTTATTTGGCAACTTTTGGATCAAATAGCCCTTTGGAGAGTCTTCTTCCTTATGAAGATTTGAAGATCTTCAAGAACACAAGAACAATTCAAAAATTCAACTACCCTCAAATCAACTCTAAATTGGCTCAAATTTCGGATCTAAGTTCTCTTTAATGTAGAGAACAAAGCCCAATAGCTTTCAACCTTCAATTTTACCTTCTTCAACAAGACCCACTTTCAAGTTCTTGAAGTTTTCAAAGCTTCAAATCCCAAAAATGGTAGATCCTTTAATCCTTAGCCAAATACTTCCAAATTTCAGATTTAGAGTCCTTATCAACTAGAGAACAAACCCCAATCAACTTGAACCCTCAATTTTTTCTCCTTCTTCAACCCACCAACCTTGCTCTTGAAGCTTTGAAGCTCAACAATGGTGGAATACAAACCCCAACTCCAAATAGCTCGAAATGGAAGATTTGGACTCTAGAAACACTAAGAAACTCTAATCGAACACTAGATTCAACAAAATCAACAAAAATTTGATTTTTTTTTTGAATTTCGATTTTTTTTTTTTTTGAATCAAAACCCAAGACTAGATTTGATGGAACAAACCTAAGCTAAGCTCTGATACCAATTGATACAAGAACGGATACGCGGAAACGAGAAATTAAGAAGATAAACAAGAGGAAAAGAAAAGATAGATAATTTGACACAACTTAAGATTCAATTTAGCAACCAAAGTTATATAAAACTAAGACCTCTAAATTATCATCTAAAGAAACACCAAATTCTTAAGTTGACCTCAAGGGAATCAAATCCCAAGCAACCAACCTCTCAACAACACAAGAATCAACAAGAGCCTACCAAAGGCCTCTCTCACAAGTTTCTCTCTCTAGAGATAACCCTAAAAACACTCAAAATATTCATAATTCATCAAAAGTCCCTAAATGAAATGAAAGACAAGCTATATATACAAGCTAAGAAAAGAAGACTAATAGGCAATTACAATGCTACCCTTAATGAAGTAAGGGCCTTGTTTGGCTAGTCTTCTTAGTGTAGTCTTCAATTCAAGGATTGGCCTTCAATGGCCAAACACGTCCCTCCTTGTATAGATGACCCTCTAATCAACCTTGCATGCATGGCCTTCTTGCAATCATAACCCTCCTTGCGCAAAGTAGCCACTTGCACAAATAGCCCTTTGCGCAAGTAGCCATCTTCCGACCTTGAATCACCCAAGCTTGCAATTGTGGCCACTTTAAGAGACAAGCCTTGGGACTTGGACTCTTAAAGCCTTCCATCCAAGCTATCTCCCATATCTTGAAGGCCATCCTATGTGGACCTCCCATGATCTTCAAAGACTCCATTTTCATGAAGCTCGATGGAATTGGTCTTGTATCAAGCTTGGACTGCCAGCGGGAATATTTTGTAAAGTCTTAATCCATTTTGGACGGGCCTTGAAAGGTTATTTCTCAACACTATAAATAGAACCTTAGGTCATTTTTGAGAAGGACAGACGTATTTTTCACAGAGAGAAAAGAGTAAGGCTTATCATCATAGGGTTATATCTTTTACCTTCATTAATTCATCTTTTCTTTATTCAAACATGAAATTCCATTGCTGTAATTCGATTATGCATAGCTAAACTCTATAGTCCAGGGGTTGGGGTTTATCCATGAATATTGATGTTGGAAAAGTAATTTTATCTTAGTAAGTTATTCATATACGATTGTTTCGTTACTTCTGTTCTTAATTGCTTGATTGCCTACGCAACAGTCGAGTTCTATTTACAATTTAATACACGTGCTTGGGAAAGGCATTATTAGATTAGAGACGAAGTAAGGAGAGTGTTATATGGTATCTCTACAGCTGGGCTAGGATTTACGGCTAGGATGGGAATATACTTAGTCGCTGCATTCAAATAAATGCCGTAGACAAATTGCATTCTTAACGAGTCAATTCCATAGGAATATAAGTAGTGAACTGTTTTGAATTGGCGAGTAGTAGTTCAAGAGAATGCTACGAGATTAATAATCCGGTTAATTAGTAATCATGAATAAACTTGCTAGGGTGAGATACTTGAATGACTCAATACGATTGGTGAACCAACCACGACCCTGGAATACTCATATGTCACACCCCGTACTTTCGGAGAAGCACTTATTAAATTTGAAGTAAGTATGTCAAGCTATGGCTAGGTAAAACAATTTTGGATTGTGAGGATCGAAAGCATTTTTAAGTACATTGTTTAATTAAGGGATGAATTATGATCTTGTAAGTCATAATCGGAAAGGAGATGTTACACCTCGCAGTTTGGATGTTGAGTTCCGTAGGTGCTAACTGCTTAATTGCGAACACTAGAGTTAGATGCGCCTATCTTATGATTATAAGGGTTTAAGTTCATATAGTAAGATATGGAAGGATTGAAGGGCAAGCAAATTAAGGAAATTAAATTTGTTGGAACTTGGAAGAAAATATGAGGGCAATTTTGGCCCAAATTGGAGAAAGAATACCTTTTAGTAGATGAGGAGTTTTGAAGCAAAGTAAAAGTCTAAAATAAAGTTTGTCGTGTCTAGTTTCCAAAGTAACAAACCGCTCGTCGATATGGCATCGAAGTGAAAAATATTGGACGTCACAAGTTGGGTGACGAGCGAGAAAACGCTGCTAAGTAACATGACTTTCTGAGTCTTTGTACGGTGATCCGACCCGATTGTGACCCACTATTTAAGGATCAAATCTGATCCTAAACCTCATTTTTCAGCCAAGAACACTCCAAATATTTCCCAAATCTTCTAGAAAACTCTCCCAACTTTCGTCCACTAGATTTTAAAGCAAATTAAGTGAAATCCTCAAATTTAAGTCTGGACAACACATAGCTGCGATTATAATATCGAATTGCAACGAAACTTGGCTTGGATTCAAGGTGATAATCGAAGATATTGCAATTCTAGCGGGTGAAAGGTATGAATTTTTCCTTATTAGTACTGATTTAAGCTTATCTACGGGGGAAAAGTTACTAAATGAGCGTATAAGGAATTTATGGGTCAAGAAATTGGATAAAACATCGTGTGGGATGTTTATGGAATATTTTGGTGCTGACAATATTGTTGTTGATGTTGGTATTGTTGTTGTTGTTGTTGGTTGCAGAATTGAGATTTTGGGCTAGGCATATAAATAGAGGAGATGCTGCCGAAATTTCGACAGATTCTAGAAAGATTTATTTGGAGGCTTAGGATAAGTGTATGACAACGGGCCTAACAGTAGTATGAATGGTTTGATATGTAGATTTCAAGACAGGAGGTAGGTTGGAAAGTCGAGAAGCGAGCTTCCAGGTATGTTAAGACTCGTCCCTTTCTCAATGATTATGATGCCCAAAAGGGCTGCCCGAAGGGGCCATTATGCTATTATGCCCGAAGGGGCTGCGAGCAGGGTGAAGGCTATATATATATATATATATATACATACATACATACATACTCATACTGCATCAAAAATTCATGTGCACATACATGTTTATAAGAGTTGGTTACAGGTACAGATTGAGTTTGTTACTCTTTTATCATCCGGTCGAGATATATTATTTCAGTTCTGCCTTACATACTCGGTTCATTGTTCATACTGACGTCCCTTTTCCTGGGGGCGCTGCGTTTCATGCCACGCAGGTGTATACAGATGAGTAAAAGACATTGGTTATAGGATGTTCTCAGGCTATCGGCTAGATTGATGAGCTCCATCTAAGTTCAGAGTGCTACCGAGTCAGAGTACTTATGTTATGGTATCTCGTGTATGTTAGAGACTTTTGCAGACAGCGTCCTGTGGATAGTGCGTCGAGGTGTCGACAGTTGTGTAAAGTGACCATATAGGTCGATGTGTTTTTATGCTTTATTTTTAAAGATTTTATTGTGACCAAAGGCTTTCTTTGAATTAAAGATAAGGGAGAAGTCCCTAATTTGACGAAAGAGTTTTATTGAAAAGTTTTTTTTTTTGCCTGACGAAAGCGTCATTTCGTAGATTAAAGGTTCACAAAAATTTGTGACTCATGGATAGAATGGTAGTATGGCACTCAGCCGAGTAGGGTCTTGGGTGTCAGTCCCGGCCCTCCGATTTGGGTCGTGACAGAAGTGGTATCAGAGCAGTTCGTCCTATGAGTTGTCTGCAAAGTCGTGTCCAGTAGAGTCTTGTTTATGGTGTGAAGCACGCCACATTTATAAACAGGAGGCTACAGGACATCTAGGATGGTTATCTTTCTTTCTTATCTTAGATCGTCTTAGTAGAGCTATGTCATAGGTTATGAAATCCCGCGTCCTAACCCAGATGTCTTGATTATTGATAAGTGATTGCTTGCTTGGTTTCAAGGTTACTAGTAAGGATTGATGCTCGTATCAGAAAGGTATGTTTTCCGTCTATTGGTGTTGATATATGAGAAGAATTTGGTATAGAACTATGGATCGTTTGTATTTCCGGTTTTGTGAGGCATTAGACTTGCTTTCGAGCTATGTGCGGGTTTGGGATAGTAAGAATTACAAGGGAAGCTCTGTTAAGAAAAAGAATCTCTCAAAGCTAAATCATGTGAGTATGTGTACATTGCAGAAGTAAAGGGAAATGGGAAACCTAGCGACAGGATGGTAAGTGAAATATGTTGAATTAATACTTGTGAACTGCTCTAGAAAGGAATTCTTAGATGGCTCAGTTAAGATTAAAAGGATTCAGATGGGTTATATTAAAGGCCTTATATGAATGAGACTTATCAGAATTATAAAGAAAATTGATAAACAAGTAAGATATCCTGAATGATCTGCAAGGAAGGTGATCAGTAGTAAAATTTGAGGTTTCATAGAAACAAGTGAGTAAAGTATTGTGAGTCATATGAAGACAATAAGGTAGTGAATTATCGAAAGGATTATGGAGTCGGCAATATGTTCAAGTTAAGTAAAAGGGTATTCTTTGCACATAGATACGGACTGATTTTGAGATATATGGTCGAAGCTATTGAGATAATTATATAGGAGTAGGATTAAGGGGAATAGTAGGGTTTTGATAATGAGGTTATATAACATAAGGGAAAGGACTAAGTGAAGAGTCGAGGCCAAAGGTGGGATAACAAGCGGAGGATATGGAACTAATGGATGAGTTCGACAAAGAATTAAGTGAATATTGATAAGCCCATGATTATAAAAATATGAAGATCTGGAACTAAAGGAGGACAACCATTTCAAAGAGATAAATGATAGCGTCGTAAGCTAGCAAGTTATAACATTCGAGGACGAATGTCTCTAAAGGGGGGAAGGATGTTACACCCCGTACTTTTGGAGAAGCACTTGTTAAATTTGAACGTAAGTATGTCAAGCTATGGCTAGGTAAAACAATTTTGGATTGTGAGGATCGAAAGCATTTTTAAGTACTTTGTTTAATTAAGGGATGAATTATGATCTTGTAAGTCATAATCGGGAAGGAGATGTTACACCTCGCAATTTGGGCATTGAGTTCCGTAGGTGTTAACTGCTTAATTGCGAACACTAGAGTGGGATGCGCCTATCTTATGATTATAAGGGTTTAAGTTCATATAGTAAGCTATGGAAGGATTGAAGGGCAAGTGGATTAAGGAAATTAAATTTGTTGGAACTTGGAAGAAAATATGAGGGGCAATTTTGGCCCAAATTGGAGAAAGAATACATTTTAGTAGATGAGGAGTTTTGAAGCAAAATAAAAGCCTAAAATAAAGTTCGTCGGGTCTAGTTTCCAACGCAACAAACCGCTCGTCGATACGGCCTCGAAGTGGATAATTATGGCCGTTACAAGTTAGGTGACGGAGAAGCGAAAGTCCTTACAAGAATCTTTGCAACGCTATGAACTTGCTACGATTTATACCTACAAGATGATCCGACCCAAATTTGACCCACTATTTAAGGATCAAATCTGATCCTAAACCTCATTTTTCAGCCAAGAACACTCCAAATATTTCCCAAATCTTCTAGAAAACTCTCCCAACTTCCGTCCACTAGATTTTAACGCAAATTAAGTGAAATCCCTGAAATTAATTCTGGACAACACATAGCTGCGATTATAATATCGAATTGCGGCGACACTTGGCTTGGATTCAAGGTGATAATCGAAGATATTGCAATTCTAGCGGGTGAAAGGTATGAATTTTTCCTTATTAGTATTGATTTAAGCTTATCTATGGAGGAAAAGTTACTAAATGAGCGTATAAGGAATTTATGGGTCGAGAAATTGGATAAAACATCGTGTGGGATGTTTATGGAATATTTTGGTGCGGACAATATTGCTGTTGATGTTGGTATTGTTGTTGTTGTTGTTGGTTGCTGAATTGAGATTTTGGGCTAGGAATATAAATAGAGGAGATGCTGCCGAAATTTCGGCAGATTCTAGAAAGATTTATTTGGAGGCTTAGGATAAGTGTATGACAACGGGCCTAAAAGTAGTATGAATGGTTTGATATGTAGATTTCAAGACAGGAGGTAGGTTGGAAAGTCGAGAAGCGAGCTTCCAGGTATGTTAAGGCTCGTCCCTTTCTTTCAAAGGCATGATTCCTATGTTTTGATTCCATACATGACATCTATAATATTTTTACTTCTAGAAATGCCAGAAGTCGATAGTTTCTGAAGAATCTTATGATGACTCCAATCCTAGAGATTTTCAAGCCTAAGGTTCTAGATGATTTCATGACATGATTGAGCGTGCTATATTTATATATGGCCTCAGCTTATGTCTGAGTGTGCTATATAACATATGGCCTCAGCTTATGTCTGAGCGTGCTATATAATATATGGCCTCAGTTTATGTCTAAGTGTGCTATATAATAGATGGCCTCAGCTTATATCTGAGCGTGCTATATAACATATGGCCTCAGCTTATGTTATGGATCATTCAAAGTGAGACGTGATAGTGGTGATGATTATGGTAGTGATGAAGATCCTTATTATCCAAACGAACCCAGCAAATAAACGGATTCCAAAGACTCTATTCCAAGACAGTGTAGGCATATTCGTATCCTTGACCTCTTAAGTCCCGAAGGGGGCACTAATTAGTTGTGCGATTTCATAATGTGGTCTAATTCCTGAAGGGGACATTCATAAGGTTTTCTCTTTCCTATGCATTTTACATTTAAATTTGGAGTCTCAAAGGAGACAAATCAATAGGGAAGAAGTTCCCGTTTGAACTAAAAGTTGCTCCGAAGGGAGTCTTTTGATGGTTTCCAAAGATTTTCATGCATTGCATATTTACATACATGCACGACATCATTTCATGGGGAAGGGAAAAAGGGCTAAGGCGTTATATACGCAAACCACCTGATCAGCTGGTACACGATGATTATGATGCCGAAGAAAGGCCATTTTATGCTATTATGCCCAAAGGCGGGGTGAAGGCATGCATTATATATATATATATATATATATATATATATATATATATATATATATATATATATATATATATATATATATACACATGTCGCATCAAAAGTTCATGTGCACATACATGTTTATCGAGTTGGTTACGGGTACATATTGAGTCTTGTACTTTTTTATCATCCGAGTCGAGATATATTGTTTCGTTCGCCTTGCATACTCGTGCATTATTCGTACCGACGTCCCTTTGCCTCCGGGGGGTTGCGTTTCATGCCATGTAGGTGTATACAGATGAGTAGAAGACATTGGCTACAGGATGTTCTCAGGCTATCAGCTGGATTGGTGAGCTCCATCTCAGTTCAGAGTGTTACCGAGTCAGAGTACTTATATTATGGTATCTCGTGTATATGTTAGAGACTTTCGCAGACAGTGTCCTGTGGATAGTGCGTCGAGGTGTCGACAGTTGTGTAAAGCGACCATATAGGTCGATGTGTTTTTATGCTTTATTTTTAAAGATTTTATTGTGACCAAAGGCTTTCTTTGAATTAACGATAAGCGAGAAGTCCCTGATTTGACGAAAGAGTTTTATTGAAAAGTTTTTTTTTAACTGACGGAAGCGTCATTTCGTAGATTAAAGGTTCACAAAAATTTGTGACTCATGGATGGAATGGTAGTATGGCACTCAGCCAAGTAGAGTCTTGGGTGTCAGTCGCGGCCCTCCGATTTGGGTCGTGACATCATATATCTGTGACAAATTCAAGTCTTAAATAAATGTTCGTGACAAACTATTAGCATAACATAGTTAGTTTTTTACTTTTTGCATTAGTTTATTAAAAAAAATATTCTCTTTCTTACTTGCATAATTAGTAGTACTAGTGGATTCTAGTTGAATCGTTGATCATAAGTCCCTGTGGGTGCGATATCCGACTTTTACAACTCACTGTATTACTTGGCAACCACGTATACTTGCGTTTGCATTTTGGAGCAACAAGTTTTTGGCGCCGTTCTTTGGGGACTTATGTCATGACCCAAATTACCGATCGTGCGGGCACCTACTTTATTATCACTAGTAGGCGAACCCTTACCCGTTAACCCTTTAATCAGTAGCCAATTTAGCACTTCTTTAATCATTTATACCTAAACAATCAATGAACATGTGAATGAATAAATAGTCTACCAAGTGATAAATAATAAATGATACAAGTGCGGAAGTCTACCTATTACATCCCCAGAATTTGAAAGTCATCATGCAAGTACTCTAACCAACAATGTCTAAGGAATAAAGTATATCTCAAATATAATAACAAATAATGTCTGGAATAAAAGTAGACATCTGGGAAGAGAGATCTTTAGGTGGCATGGTATGGGTAGAAGCTCACCCTCGGATCTGATCGAGCAAACTAGCTGCAAGCTAGAGATGTAGTACGGATGAAATCTCTCGGAACACAATCGCACTCAAAAAGGGTGCAAAGAAGGTAGTATCAAGATACAAACACTATGTATGTGCTGGTAAGCATCATAGGCCGACTAATATTATTTCACTCATATAAGTATAAAATCAACAAGATAAACAGATAGGCACTTAATACTCAAATCCAAGTCACAAAATATCCCATAACAGAGTCACAACCTAAGATGAAGCTTCTAAACCCCAAGTCTGTCAAGTCTCAATAATCTCACCTGATAATCACAAGTCCAATTCCGACCCTAGGTAGAGTCACTAATCCACAATTTAACTCAGTCAATGATCATATTTATATCATAATAGGCATTCAACATCCATACCAAAATCAGAACCAAAATTAGCATATCATAATGCAGAATAAAATGTAATGATGTACAATGCAGAAATATGATGAAGTGCATGTAATGCACTGGCCAAATACACAATGTACACACATGCTCACTGGTGTCATTGCCCAAAAATCATGACCTGCAAGGGACCCATGGTGTCCATGTACCACTCGTTCCGGATACTCATCGGACCCGAGCCATAAATCCTCTTCTCCGGAAAGAACCTCGAATGCAGATCCACATCATGTACTACTCGTTTTCAGAGCGAACCTTGGACCACGAGCTCACAACTAGCATCAAAATAGTATCAAAAGTTCAACAAGAAGATTATATTAGCTTCTTCACTAGTTTCACATCAATACGTATGTCTCCAGGTATTCCAATTCATTAGTATGTATGGACTATGAACAATTAGCAATATCAATTTCAAACACAAGGCATTATGCCACAAGTCTTTCATGAATTCTTACCGAACCATTTCCATTGTGTATGAGTGTATGAATGCATAAATGAGTGTAAATATGGTAAATCAATGCAAACCAATAAAGCAACAGTGAAGGTACAAGTCACAAGCCACAAGTCATATCAAGACTTAGATCAACTCAACCATGAAATGGATTATACAAATCTTCTCACCCAACATAAGAGTCTATGTCCCTCTTTACTTACACACATAGCAAGTACGCCTCATAGCTAAGGATTTTATCACCAAGATGCTACATTTTTCTATATGTTATCATCAACAATAAATCATACATTAAGTTTTCATCTACGTACTGTCATAAGTTTACATCACAATTCAAATCTAAACTCATTATCCTTCCTTTCTCTGATAAAATGTGTCACAATAAGAGAGAATTAAGTACAACACGACAATTTAGGCAATAAGTCTAATCACAATAATAGGGCAACGATCCACCATCAACAGCAACCCACCTAATAGAAATCCATCCCTAATTGCCACAGTATGAATACACTACACCTCATACTTCAGTACATAGAGTAATGGCGACGAACCCACAAAATCAGAAGTAATACCAACCTAGCTAATATCCAACCAAAACACCATGTCCGAAGACCTAATTATGCTTTCTCCCATCAATTATACACAAGACATACGTTTCGCTGATCAAAGTCTAACTAAAGTAAGCCGTAACCTACCTCAAATGCGGAACAAGAGCCACGAACTACTCCACACGCTTTTCTATTTTCGAAGCGCCTTAGAACGGTCAAAGCCTATTAATATGATGCTAAGTAAGCGACAAACCATGTATTTAAACAAGAACAAAAATTTGGGGAAGAAGACCCACTTACTTCTACCTTTTTCAATAGATGAAACCATCCTTTAATGGTGAATTTATCAAAACTTCTATCTCTACAATCATTAACCTTCAATTCATGGGTTTCTAATCAATTTACCATTTCAAACAGATTTTAGGACAAAATTTTCATTTTTATTAGAACCCTAAGTCTCAACATGCCATTTTAACCATAAGAAATCAAATTCCCTTCCTAGAAAGTGATAATCTATACTCCTAGATGATTAATCAACAACAAAATCAATAACCCACTAATTATTTAAGGGTTTACTAATTCTAGGGTTCTAGGATTTCCACCCACCATTGATGGACCTTAAAATAATCATAGAACTTGAAGAAGAAAGGAAAAGGAACAAATAAAGGTGGGGACATACCCTTTAAGATGCTTTCACCAAAGAATGGAATGAAGTTTGCCTCTTTCTCTCTTGAAAACTGACTTTGGGGTCTTGTGGGTAATGGTTCGGAGTTGAGGTATAAAAATAGGGCTTTCTGCCCCCTGTTGGTCTCTGCGGTGGTCAGTGGGTCACTACAGCGGACCCGCTATAGTGGCCCTGGGTCCGCTACAGTGGATCTCTTTGGAACAACCCGAACGAAAAACGGCATAACTCCCTCATACGGAGGCGAAATGCAGTGATTCTTTTTGCTATAGCTTCGTAATTATGATACGAATCTAATGGTTCAAACCTCACACAAAAAAATGTTGTTTGAACAATATGGACCCCTTTCAATCCACAAACCTACGGCGAAAACATCGAATACGAGCGCGACAAAACCCAAACCTATCTGAAACACTTCGGAACCTCATCAAAACTTGTGGGCAAGTTCAAAATCATCATACTAACTCGTTGGAACTTTCAAAACATTGAAACGAGGTCATCCTAACCTAGCATTGACTATGATAAACTCTAACTCGTTAACTTAACTAGCTTCTCCATCAATGACTCAATTTACACTCGAACCTTGTGGAAACAAACCCAGTGACTTCACTAAGTTATAGATCATACTAACGGGACTCTGGGGAAGGGTTAACAAGGTTAAATTGGTCAAAACACAATAACAACCAAACGGTTCGTTACAACTTAAAAATTAACGATTTTCTTAGAATAAGCTATTATTGCTTTAGTTATCCAAGTATTAACTTATTGATCTTAGCTATTATTTAACGCAGGTACTGCTATTGGAACGATCTTGTGCAATTTGATTCTGAGCTTGAATGTACTTTACACCAGCATAGGAGAGAGTAGACTTTATTTCAAAACTAGCAGGCTCTAGTTGAATTACCTGTGAACATGCCAGCTAACGTTCCACCAGTGACAGTACGAAAAGTTACGGTGCCTCATGTGGGTAACGTCACTTTAAGTATTGTCAAGCCCACCATTGAGCGGCACTTTGAGCTGAAGCACCCTACTATTCAGCTTCTTCAATCTAGTGGGAAACTCACATGACTGTCGCATGAGGATCCTCAGCGACATATGCAAACCTTCTTGGAGATTGCTGACACTTATGTTATAGAAAGGTTCCCTGCAGAGTATGTGCGACTGACGCTATTTCCCTTCTCTCTGATAGGTAATGCGAAGAACTGGTTATTGGCAGAGCATGCCAACTCTATTACCACATGGAATGATTTGGCGACAAAATTCCTGAAAGGTTCTTTCCACTAGCAAAGAAAACTAGACTCGGGAGAGAGATCATCTTATTTAGGCAGAAAGATGGAGAGAACCTGTATCAGGCTTGGGAGAGGTTCAAGGGTCTTCTCAGAGATTGTCCTCACCATTATCAATCGAATGAAGTTCTGGCACATACATTTATCGAGAGTTTGGATAATCAACATAAGATAACTCTAGACACTGCTACAGAGGCCAAGCTCTTGATATGAGTTATGAGAAACTTTACAAATTGTTGAACAAGTACACTCAGAGCAATCGAGATTGGCAAGGTGACACAGTAGAAGTGTAGCTAAGAGAACTGATGGAGTTATTGAAGTGGATAATTATACGGCACTATCAGCACATATTCAGGCTATACACAATGAATTCAAGAGGTTTACTATCGGGCAAGCTCAACCACACGTGCAAGCTGTGCAACAAGCCAACTTTTTTTGTGATGTCTCCGGAGAGGGCCACACCAGTGATGTATGCTCTGTAAACCCAACATCCATATACTTTGTGGGAAATGTAGGAAGGGGGCAAGGTAGCAATAATAAGTATGGAAATACATACAACCCCAACTGGAGGAATCACCAAACTTCAGTTGGGGAGGTAATCAGGGAAATAAGAAATAGAACTATCAGGCGGCCCAAGGAAATCAGGCTCCTGCTACTGCATCTGAACTCAAAAGAAAGATGGAAGAAATGATGTAGAAAATAATGGTTTATATACAGAAGATAATGACAAACCAGCAGAATTTTGAACAAAAGATAACAGTTAAAAATCAGACTCGGGACATGAATGTGTGAAATCTGGAAAGGCAGGTCGGCCAGATAGCCGGTACTTAGAAACCAAACCAAATGGGAGACTTCCAAGTGATACTGATGTGAATCCTAAACCACATGTTTGTCACGACCCAACCCCGTAGGCCGCGACTAGTGCCCGAGTTGGGCACCCGTACACACCCGTTAATCAGAAGTAGCATGCGAATAGCTCACACAGTATACAAATAACATATATGTACAGAGAAGTGGAACTTCACCCCGAAGCTGTCACAAATGTATTTACAGATCATAATCACGTCTTTCAAAAGATGATATCACATATAAGCCGGTAAGGCTATCATAGTATAGGGGGACGTCCAAATCACAAATCACATAGACACAACTGAACAGTGAATACCCATACCCACACATATATGTCTACAGACCTCTAAGAGTCATAACAGAATCATATGACGGGACAGGGCCCCGCCGTGCCGTGAACAAACATATGCGCATATACGATAACGGAAAATTGCGGATCAAAGTATAGGCTCCGAACAAGGAGCGCTCCAAGACATTCGAGCCGGAATCCTAAAGGCGGTGGGTCATCCAAATAAGAATGCGTACTGCGCGGCATGAAACGCGGCCCCTCGAAGAAGGGGGTCGGACGAAATATGTACCAGTATGAAAGCATGAAATATAGTGAACAAGATCATAGTCAAAACTAGAAGTACGGAAAATAAATGCAATATTCAAAATATCAAAATGCTTACTCATAAAAATTCAAATCATGCATAGGGCTCTTAGAGCCTGGTCGCCCACTTTGCCGTTGGCGCCACACCACATCATCACACCGAAGGTTTTCATATCTCCGTATCCCCATCACACATCATAATATCATAACATCATAACAAAAGCGGTACACCTCTAGCGAGAACTCGGTGAACCGTAACACATCATCTTGCCGAATATACATAGTGCGCACGATAACATAATCGGCCGGGACTCGTGAAGAGGTAATGACGAGATGAACGACGAGTCATGAGCAACTATATGCAATTTAAAACATTTTCAAAAACTCGATAGATTGATCAAAATGAACCATCATTTAAAAACCGGCGATAGTCAAATCAGGTTCCTCCGAGGGTCGTTTGAAAGCACATCAAATAGAACTTTAGGACTCATAAATACGTATTAAACTATATGAAGTAACTTATGGAACTTAGGGGCATAATCGTCATTATAAACTCGTTAGAGAAATGAGTAATTTGCCGCCTTTCGAGAGGGTTAAGGCGATCGTCACACTAAATCCTTTCAAAGTCATTAGTACCACAAAGGAGAGTCTCGGGGCCCACGGACGAGTATCGAACCAATCCGGGTCCATTTATGAAAGTTGGAGACCTTATCCATCATAGAATCTCCCGCTAACGTTTCGAAGCGATCCGAGCTCGTCTATGGAAGTTACGATTGTTCGTAGTTACAAAGCCTTTTTGGAATAAAAACCTTTATAAAATCTTTGAAACCAAATCATGTAAAAACATAAGGATCATGGTTCGACCGCATTAGGAAAGCCAACATTAAGAAATGAATAGAAATCGCACACACACACACACACACACACACACACACACACACACACACACACACACACACACACACACACACACACACACACACACACACACACACACACACACACACACACACACACACACACACACACACACACACACACACACACACACACACACACGAGACTCGTATCACAATCTACTTACGACTAAGACATGCCACAAAGAAGGAAAGGGTAAGCTTCACATGCAAATGCGCTTCTTACGAAATTCGAAACTTAGGCCTCGGCTTCTCAAAATCTATAATAACACCATTTGGTATCAAACATTAGCCATAGATTGTTAAAACTTCAATTTCGACTAGCTCTTAATTTTACGAAATTTGGGCAGCATTCCCCAGAATTCAACATCGAGATTTCAACTCGGCTAAATCTTCAACAACAATACCAACAACCATTCTAACAACATCGATGGCAATTAATTCAAAAGGCATTCTACCATCAAAACTCTTTTCTACATATTTCGACGGCATTCCATTTATATTCAAATCACCACATATAATTAGGCCAACGCCAATGTTTATACATTCAAATACCAATCCAAAACCATTCAAACAAAATTCAAGAACATTTCAACCAATACACAAATTATCCAAACGGCACAACCAATATACTACATAGCCCGAAGTCTTCCAAATTCAATCAAAACTACAACAACACATTTCCTTTTTCCAAATTCATAAACTACGCCAACATTCCACACGTTAACAACATTAACCTCACAAATTCAAGAAACTATATGTCACGACCCAACCCCGTAGTAAAGCGTGACTACCGTGACTTTGGGCACCAGACACGTACCAAAGTCCCAAAAATAGTAACTCGAATATTTAATAAAATTTGGGCGGAAGTTTCATTTTTCTTACTAGCCAAAAATTAACTCGCACGCGAGAAAAATATATCATGGCCACACAGGGCCAACATATCCATATACATATATTGTACCGACATAGCCATAACCCACAAACATATCCACAGGCCTCTAAATAGAATAACGAAATCATATGACGGAACGTGGGCAAAATCATACCCCCGAATAATAATGTACATATATACATCGAAGAAAATATATACCAAAATATATGAGCTCAGGAAGAAGGAGCGATCCCGCAAGCTGAATAGGTGTCTAAGCGGGTGGATCACCAAGCCGAGCGTCCGTACTCGCGGCATTTAACGCCCCCGAAGAGGGGGGTCGACGACGAATATGTGCGGGTATGTAAAGCGGGGAATACGAAATCAAGTCGAAACGAGAAGATGAAATTAAGTACAATATGCAAATGTCAAAAATACTTATGTAAAAAAACATAAATCATGCATAGGCTCTTAGAACGATGGTCGTACGCAAAATGTAGCGCCCGTACCACATCATACTCCGAAGGTTTCGGATCACCGACACCGACGGATCATATCATATCATAAAAAGCGTACCCCCCCCCCCCCGTAACGCCAAATATACACGGTACCCGGCCGATGGGACACGGCGTACCGGAAACATCATTTTCCGGAATATATATCATAGCGCGCACGAACATAACCGGCCGGATCCGGCGGACGAGGTGACAACAATGAGCACGAGCGGAGTCGTGAGCATACATATGCATAAAATCATAATCATAAATCATAAAGTAAGTAAGAAGTCCACATGCCAAAGTTTAAACGAAATTATATTAACTTTTTCCCCGAAAATCGTTACGGAAGCATAAAAAAGCCGCGGGCCCCACGGACAGGTGCGACCCCCGTCCGAGCCCGACTATGGTAGTTAGGGGAAAGATAGGTCTTATGAATATACATATTATGTTTTGGGGCGATTTGAGAACTCGTATACAAAAGTTATGGGCGTTTGAAGTTCGGGACTCTTCAGAATCGTGTCTCAAGTCTTTCAAATCTCAATCATTTGAAACACAAGAAATCTTAGTTTGCATTTTTACATTAAGCTGAATAAGCTCTTGGAATCGAATAAAGTACGCGTCTAAGCTCGGATTTTAGGAATAGAATGACCTCGAGACTCGGGTCGTAGCCTAATAGTACTAGGACATGCCAAAGGACAAGTTGCAAGGTAAGGATAACCATTGTTCTTGTGTTGTGTGGTGATTTACATTTAGAATTCATGCATGTTGTTGTTGGATTGTTGTTGTGGAGGTTGAATGAGAGTGGAGCTGAGCTTGGTGAGGCAATGGTGGATTCCATTTTGCTTGTATTGTTGAAATAAATGCATGCCACCATTTGTAATTGAACTAAGAATTGTAGAAATTGGTTTATGTTGTACATGTTAGATTGGGCTGTTTTCTTAGAAATTTGCATGAACCATGTGTTGTAGATTTGAATGGGATTGTGTTGGTCTTCTTGTACATTGTATTGGAATTGGATTGAAGGTGTTGTAGTACGAAAGTAAAGGAGTGAAAATCATGAAGTTGTTAAGGTAGTGTGGGGCCGTGCGAATGGTGTTTTGGTTGGATTGTGGACTGTTTTGTGCCAAATTTGGATGGTTGTTTTTAATGCACATTATAGTATATTGTATGTATGTTGAATGTGTGAATTAAGGAGTTAATGAAACAAGTCTTGTTGATGGATATGAGCAGTCCAAACCGTAAACTGCTTTTAAGAATAGAAATGAAAGTAATATTGTTAATTGTTGAATGTTGTTGTGAACATGTAATGCAATTGGTATTGTGTATGTGCTGTTTGGCTATGATTTTAGGACTGAGTGGGTGATATACGCTTAATCCCCCCAAATCATGCTAA